>NC_040033.1:2511733-2535199 GCF_000972845.2 Larimichthys crocea
TGGAGGAGGAGGAGGAAACCCAGCTGGAGCAGTTTCACCAAAATTAGTGAAAAAGTTTTTTGTGAATATATATGTTCCGTCAGTCTCTCATGTCATTTCCTCTCTGTCGTTTTTAGGACGCTTCCCCACCAGGTGGGTTGGACCGTGCTGCGTTAAACTCAGCACTGGTATTATCAGCGATGATGTGACTGGGGACACATATCATGAATCACCTCACAAGCGTCCCTGTGTCGATGCTATAATGTAAGTTTATACGTGTTGAACAGCAGACAGACATACACACATACAATCCCTCATTCATACATACACATATATCTTTTTCTTTTGTTTGTTTTCTTTCAGTTTTACCACCCGACGTGGAGATGCCTGCGTTGATCCCAATTTGGAATGGGTGAAGGAACGTAAGTTTTACCAACAAACACACACACACACACACACACACACACACACACACACAGTATAAACACAGAAAAACTCATGGTTTTTTTGTCTGTCTGTCTTTCTTTGCTCTCTAGTCACCGCCAACATGACGAAGGTGTGAAACATCGCCGTCTCTCTGAGCAAACTGCTGCTGCTGTTTGAAAACCTCCGACATACACACACACACACGTTACATGTACACACATATATTCTGCTGAAATAATCCCTCTGAGTGCACATACATCAACGCTTGCTACTGAGCCCAAACATATATATATATATACACTGCATGCTTAAAGTGTAATATCAAGCAATAAATATATTTTGTACTTCAAATGGGAAAGTGCGTTTTTTTCATTTCTGTCATGTCAAGTTGGTCATTCTCTTATATCAAACCTAACCCTTGAAATGAACTGCTATCTTCACGAGGAAGTAAATGCAGAAGAAGAGAAGACAGAAACGACAGTGAAGTTTGTAAGTTTGGATGTTTTTAGGGTGACGGTTAACCTCAACACAGACTCGATGAAATGAGGGTAAAAAGTGAAACCTGTATAAGCAACAGAGAGGACTTCATTTTTAAAGTTTTAGTCACAACTCAGTCTTAAAATGTCAGTATGAATCAATGGGCCACAGATAGCGTAGGACATTGATTTGGTCTTTTACAGCAACATCACGTAGAAATCTGTATTTTTGTGATTTAGCATCCTCCAGTTTCAGAGCGTGATCCCACTGTCCTACGTGCATTTTTCATGATTACATTACTTTTAATCAAAATCTAGCGAGTCGACAACTATCAGTCAAACATTAAGCAACGTCAACAACACAAGACGTAGCAGCCGGCTAATATCACTGACTAGTCCACCAGCAGTCAGCCCAGCTCGGCGTCTGTCTTTCAGCCTTTTATTTCACCAAGCTCTCAGAAAAAGTCAGTCCCAGATTTACTCTTGTCTGATGCCTTCTTGCTCGTTCACTCTCTCCTTCCTCCGTCAACGTCTTCTTCGGTAACTTCTACTCTGTCGTTATGTCCATAGAGGCTGCTGAGCCTGGTTGCCCAGCTCCTGTTCTGGCACGACGCCGGCTGTGCTCCCCGTCAGCATTTGCCTGCACACTGGGTCTGAAAACCTCCTCTTCTTCTTCCCGTTGATCCAAAATGCCTCCGGTACAAACACTGCTACTACAAACACTCTTCTGCAGCTTCTCAACTCTCTCAACACGATGTGCTCTGGTGTGAGTCAACAAAACCTCTAGCTCATAGGTGTAAAACAGAAATGTTCTTTATGTTTACTATTACAGTCTTTATCTCTCTTCTGTCTTTATCTTTTTTAAAGATAACTTCCTCTTCTGAGGGAAAGTAGGCCATAGTTTTTGCGACTGTGACCATAAAGTACCGAGAAGTATAAACCAAGTGTGATTACATTTAGATGATCTCTCAGTATCAGCTTCCTTCACATCGACACCACAGCCCACGATGAAGCTTTCACAAAGTGCCCTCTCTGCGGTGCCACCATTTGGTGATGAACTTGAATATATTTCTTATAAAGTTGCTGAAACTTTTGGGAACAGAACATTAAAGTTTGAGGGAACACTGTGTATCCACCTTTAAAGTTAACTGCAACTGAACTGGAATAATATTTGTATTGTGCTTTTAAATTTGGACTTCCAGAGCAGATAGAAAACAATGACAACGGTTTGAACTTTTCAGTTGGACTTTAGCGCCATCTGGTGGCTGTTATATGACATCACAGGTATACTTGGTATTGAACCAGCTGTATAGTATTTATAAGTATGCCTTTGTAAGTATGTGCATTTGTGCTGTGATAATAATAAATGGTCTATTTGTATGCAGGTACAGTATTTCATGCATCATACAGGGACAGCTGATCTTCTTGTTCTGCTGTGGTGCGTTCAAGTGCTGTAGCACTTTCTATCTCACAAGTCCATAATTTAATATTCTGGAAAGAGTTATTTGATTTGTAATTGTAATTGTTGGCAAAATAAAGTTTTGGGAACAGAGAAAAGTTTTGCATATTGTCTGAAAAATATGAATTATCAAGCTTATACATTGATAAATCTTTTGCTTGTATGTAAACATGCACTTGCACAGAGACAGGACTCAGCTGCAGCACTCTGGACTCAGGTACAAAAGGTCAACAGTCTTTAATGACAATCTAAAAGGGCTGAGACAAAGGCAGGGTCAAAAACAGACGAGATCCAAAAACTGGCATGAATACATGAGGAAGAAACTCTGGAAAGTCGGACACCAAGGACACGAACAATCTGGCACAGGGGGAGGAGCATGAAGGGCTTATGTACACTGGGCAGGACAAACACAAGGTGGAAATAAGGAGGCTGGAGTTGGCGGAGAGGGAGCTGACTGTTTACATGGTGACCGTGAAAACAGGCTGGTTTCCTGCAGACATTAGTCTAACTCAAAACTCTGACACAAAACAGAAATTAACATGAACAAATATAATGTAAAAAAAATGTGTTAAATGGACCTTCAGTTCAGATTATTGAGTCACAAAGAATCAATAGTTTCATCCCCAAAAATATGAAGTGATTAAAAATGTGAAGCTCCTGATTTAGTCAGTTTAGTTTAAAACACTTTAGTTCAGACTTAAACAAAACAGATTATTTACATCATTTAAACATCAAAACTCATTTTAATTCAGTCTGTTGACACCATGAGAGACACTCATAAACACACTGTGTTAAAGAGAACACACACACACACACACACACACACACACACATATAGATGAACTCACATGGTTTCCTGTAAATGGAGAGAGGAGGAGCAACACTAACCATGTGATCAAGGTTGATGTGAACAGGAAGGAAACACTCCATTTTAAGTCAGAGCAGACGGAGGAAAAGTGAAGGCTGAGGCAGGGTGAGTGTTAATCCAACATTTTTATTCTTTTACTGTCAAAGTCTCTGAGTCAGTTTTCTCTCTGTGGACTGTAGAGGAAAGAAATGTTTGAATGAACTCAACACTTTGATTCTTCTGTCCATCTGACTTTTTGATGTTATATACGGAGTGTGTGTGTGTGTGTGTGTGTGTGTGTGTGTGTGTGTGTGTGTGTGTGTGTGTGTGTGTGTGTGTTGTGTGTTGTGTGTGTTTCTGTTTCTCTCAGTCTTGTTTTCGAGTCTCGAACAAACCTGTTTTTCTTGATTCTTCTGTTCACAGTCAGTGTTACCGTTTCACCTCTCAGCTGATTGTGTTACCGGAATTTTTTAAAGAAAACCCTTGAATAAGGGACTGGATTCAAGTATCAAAGTTTAGTTGAATGTATTATTCTTGTACAACAAGGGCGTTTAACAGTGGTTCCCAGGCCTGTTTTCCCACATCCTTGTCTCTCCTTCTTTCAGCAAAACACAGTCCAAATAATGGAGTGCACGAGACATGCAAAAAACAGGAAACACACACATTATATGAGTTAAAACATCTGAACCCCAGTAAAATCTTATCCTATAATTTTATAACAGACTGAAGACAGACACACACACACACACACACACACACACACACACACACACACACACACAAACACGCACACAGACAGATAAACTCACCTGGTTTCCTGTAAATGGAGAGAGGAGGAGCTAAAGTGATCCAGGTAATCAAGGCTGATAAAAAAAATATATCATAAAAGAGTTCAGAGTTCAGTTTGTTCAGTCTCCATTTTGAGTCAGAGCAGACGGAGGAAAAGTGAAGGCTGAGGCAGGGTGAGTGTTAATCCAACATTTTTATTGTTTTACTGTCAAAGTCTCTGAGTCAGTTTTCTCTCTGTGGACTGTAGAGGAAAGAAATGTTTGAATGAACTCAACACTCTGATTCTTCTGTCGACATGAAGTGCGTTTGTCTTCGTACACAGTTTGCAAATGTTATTTCTGTTCTCTCAGTCTTGTTTTCGAGTCTCGAACAAACCATTTTTTCTTGATTCTTCTGTTCACAGTCAGTGTTACTGTTTCACCTCTCAGACTGACTGAAGACAGAAGATGATTCACTGTGAGGAGGAAGAGGAGGACAGAGCAGAGTCTCCAGGATCCAGCTGTCTGTCTATGAAGAGTGATGAGTCCAGACGTATTCCTATAGCCTTCAGTGATGAACCTGGACCCTCAGACACAAAGTAAGAGACTGTTATTACTGTAAACTGACCTGATGAAGATGATGCATTGAGGATGAAGATAAAATGCTGAAAGATTTATATTCATGATGAAGAACTATGAGTGCAGATACTGTTTTAAACTAACATGGATCTTATTTTTTAATGATTAACAAAGTACAGTTGTAAACATGATTAATTGACCTTTGAGCTCAGATTCTCTCCACCATAAATTGTTCCTAAAGATAAAGAACAAACATAAATGAGCAGCACTGATGGATATAAAAAAGAGTCAGAAAATAGTCAAATTTTACAGAATCCCTAAAAGGCCATACATACATACATTTTATTCCACCCGTTTCCCGTGATAACGAGATAATTAATTAGACATCTCGAGAAAACAAAACGATAGTCTAGTGTATTAAATCAAGTACACCCGTATTACAGAATGTATGGCAAATGCATGTAGTCCATGATACGGAGCGAGCAAACCTATCACTCCACTGTAAAATCCATTTGATCCATAATTTCTGACAAAGGTTGATACACTTTGACTAATCCTCACTCCAGTCCTGAGGTCAAGTGTATCAACCTTTGTCAGAAATTATGGATCAAAGAGATTTTACAGTGGCGTAGGTTTGCTCGCTCCGTATCATGGACTACATGCATTTGCCATACATTCTGTAATACGGGCGTATTTTATTTAATACACTAGACTATCGTTTTGTTTTCTCGAGATCTCAAATTATTATCTCGTTATCATGAGAAAACGGGTGGAATAAAATGTATGTATGTATGGCCTTTTAGGGATTCTGTAAAATTTTTACTTAAATCTTCGAATTTCATCAAGGATTCATGTGATATGAATAAAAACATGTTGGTGTTTGCAGAGTTCAGTCCAACAGACAGAGAGCAGAGTCTGCAGTATCCAGCTGTCTGTCTCTGAAGAGTGACCAGTCCAAAGATCATCCTCTGAACTTCAGTGATGAACCTGGACCCTCAGACACAAAGTAAGAGACTGTTTTTACTGTAAACTGACCTGATGAAGATGATGCATTGAGGATGAAGATAAAATGCTCAAAGATTTATATTCATGATGAAGAACTATGAGTGCAGATACTGTTTCAAACTAACATGGATCATATTTTTTAATGATTAACAAAGTACAGTTGTAAACATGATTAAACTGACCTTTGAGCTCAGATTCTCTCCACCATAAATTGTTCCTAAAGATGAAGAACAAACATAAATGAGCAGCACTGATGGATATAAAAAAGAGTCAGAAAATAGTCAAATGTTGACTTGGATCTTGGAATTTTATCAAGGATTCATGTGATATGAATAAAAACATGTTGGTGTTTGCAGAGTTCAGTCCAACAGACGGAGAGCAGAGTCTCCAGCATCCAGCTGTCTGTCTATGAAGAGTGATGAGTCCAGACGTATTCCTATAGCCTTCAGTGATGAACCTGGACCCTCAGACACAAAGTAAGAGACTGTTTTTACTGTAAACTGACCTGATGAAGATGATGCATTGAGGATGAAGATAAAATGCTCAAAGATTTATATTCATGATGAAGAACTATGAGTGCAGATACTGTTTCAAACTAACATGGATCATATTTTTTTAATGATTAACAAAGTGCAGTTGTAAATATGATTAACTGACCTTTGAGCTCAGATTCTCTCCACCATAAATTGTTCCTGTTGTAGAAAAGTAATTTGACAGTGTTGAGAAGATGTCATACTGCCCCCTGGTGACGGCTTTTGTAAGTTTTTCTCTGTTCTGAATAAAAAGACACATAAGACAACAACAGGTTTTGGGCCCAAAGGGTCACTGAAAAGCTGTGTTGCGATATAAACAGTGTTGTGGGATTCACAATGGAAGATAAGCTGTTTATTGACAAGCTGAGTTGACCAGAGAACTGGGCAACATGGAAATTTCAGATGTAGCACCTGCTGAAGGCAAACGGACTGTGGGGCATGGTAATGGAAACGGATGTGCTAGCAGCAAGGGCTAACGCTGCTGCACAAGCTGAGTTTCAAAGCCGAAAAGAATAGGCATTTTCCGTTTTGGTGTTGAATGTAAGTTCACCCCAGCTGTACCTGATAACAAGCTGTCAGACTCCAAAAGAAGCTTGGGATTAGAGGACATTTTAGGAGAGACACTCTTGCAAATAAACTGTTCCTAAAGAAAAAATACTTCAGATATGAAATGAAGGAAGGAGAAAGTTTAACTGAACATTTAAAACGAATGAAGGAACTGACAGACAAGCTTGAGGCAATAGGTGCTATAATTGAAGACCAGATTGTAACTCTCCTGGGTAGTTTGCCATCAAGCTATGCTACAATTGTCACTGCATTAGAAACAAAGATGGACAACTTGACACTGCACTGTTCAGCAAGCATTAATAAATGAAGAACAAAAAAGAATGCAAGCAGATGATAATGGAGCTGCATCAGGTGGTGCATCAGCCATGTCAACGCAAGTTTGTGGAGATATGCAGCCTAATTCTAAGGCAGAGGGAGCTGACAGATCCAGCTCATGGAGATGTTACAAATGTGGAAAAGAAGGTCATGTAAAGCGTGACTGTCCAAAAGGAAAAAAGAAAAATAAATTCCACAAGGCAAAAAGTATGATGTGTGAAGATACTGAAGAGTCATCTGAGAGTGCTTTTGTAGTTAAAGAGACTAATCAGAATGAGATGTCACAACAGACTCAGTGGTTGATTGACTGTGGAGCATCAAAGCACATGACTTGCTATAAAGAATGTCTTCAAGACTACCAAGAGTTTTCAGAACCACAGTCTGTAAAACTTGGTGATGGCAGAGTGGTGGATGCACTAGGACTTGGCAACATCAAATGACATTCAAAGTCAGTGATTTAAAAAATGTCACAATGTATGATGTTCTGTATGTTCCCAAGTTATCCGGAAATCTTTTCTCAGTGGGAGCTGCTACAAGAAAAGGAAATACAGTGTAGTTCAAAAAGTCTCGCTGCTACATACATGGGAAAGATGGAACTCTCCATGGGATGTGAACACAAAGATCTGATGGACTATATCAGCTGGATGTCGAGGAAAGTTTGCCTGTGTGTCACAATGCATCAAGTGCACCAGTAACAGCCAGCCTGTGGCATCAGCGCCTGGGTCACACTAGCAAATTAAAGGAACTCAAAAATCTGGTAAATGGAGTGGATTTTACTGCGGGTGTGTGGAGGGCAAACTGTCTAGAAAATCACACAAGCCATTGGGAAAGATTCACTCCAAACGTAAATTGCAGTTGATCCATAGTGATGTCTATGGTCCCATGCAGACTGAATCAATAGGTAGAGCAAAGTACTTCATGACTTTTATTGATGATTATTCCAGATGTTGCAAGGTCTACTTCCTGAAACAAAAAAGTGAGGTTCTTAGCAAATTCAAGGAATTTGAAAAAACATTCTCCAATGAGTGTGGATAGAAAGTCGCAAGGCTGAGAACAGATAATGGTGGGGAATACACATCCAGTGAATTTCAAGAATACCTGAAAGCTCAAGGTATCCACCATGAGATGACTGTACCTCACACACCTCAGCAAAAGGGTGTTGCTGAAAGGAAAAACAGAACACTGATTGAAGCAGCCAGAAGTATGCTGTCTCATGCTAAGTTGCTAAAAACTGCAACTGCAGCATATATACAGAACAGGTTGCCCACATCTGTTCTGAAGAAAGTGACACCCTACCAGAGATGGAGTGGCAAGCCAGACCTGAGTCACATGAGAGTATTTGGCTGTATTGCTTATGCACATGTTCCAGACACAGAAAGAAGAAAACGATACGAAAGCTGTGAAACTTTGCTTCATGGGATACGTAACCAATGCAAAGGGCTACTGTTTCTTTGATGAGAAAAAAAGGAGGATTCTCATTCGTCAAGATGTCATCTTCAATGAATCTGACTTCGGCTGGAAACCGGAAGTGGAAGTATCCTGTTCAGAGAAGGAAATATCCATCAATACTGATGAACGTGAAACACCATATGACGAGACAACTGTCAGTGAATCTGCTAGAGAAAGCAGCAGAATCAGGAAGCCTCCAAAGAGGTATGGATTTGATGAGTTCGCTGACAAAGTAACTGTTATAGTGGAATGGTGTGTTGTTACAGAGCCAAGCACACTAAAAGAAGCATTAATGAGTCCTAATGCAAAGGAATGGCAGGAGGCGGCTTACTTGGAATATGAGTCACTGCTAGAAAATGAAATGTGGGACTTGGTGGATTTACCAAAGGATCGCAAGGCAATAGGATCGAGGTGGGTGTTCAAAGTCAAGCATCACAGTGACGGACAAGTGGAGAGACACAAGTGTAGACTCGTTGCTAAAGGCTACTCACAGATGTATGGTGCTGACTATGATGAAACTTTTTTCACCTGTGGTACGATTCAGCTCGATTCGTACATTACTGTCTTTAGCTGTCCAGAATAATCTACATGTACACCAGATGGATGTAGTAGCTGCATTCCTAAATGGACACTTTGAGAAAGAAATCTACATGGAGCAACCAGAGGGATACATCAAAACAGGACAGGAGTGTGGAAACTGAAGAAGTCAATATATGAAGTCAATATATGGACTGAAACAGTCTCCTCGCTGTTGGAGCAAGGCTTTCACAGAGTTCATGAAAGACATTGGCTTTAAACAAAGCATCAGACCCGTGTATGTTTGTGAGATCACGACAGGAGCTAGAGATTCTAGCTGTGTATGTTGATGATCTGATTTTGATCACAGAATCAACAGAAAGCATAGATGAGCTGAAACAAGTGCTCAAAAGACGCTAGAAGATGAAGGACATGGGGGAGCTGTCCTATATCCTGGGCATCTCTGTTGTTCAAGAAAGAGCAAAGAAGTGCGTCTTTCTGCATCAGAAGCATTACATTGAAACCATTCTCCAGAAGTATGGAATGAGCAATGCTAATTCCATTGCAACCCCTGCTGATGCAAATGTGAAGTTGATTAAAGATGATGGTGTCAGTAAACCTGTGAACTCAAGTACTTATCAGTCCATGGTAGGTAGGTTGTTGTATGCAGCAATAGCCACGCGACCAGACATAGCACAAGCAGTGAGTGTTGTGTCAAAGTTCAATGCTAATCCAAACACAGCGCATCTGACGGCTGTGAAAAGGAGACCGGAGATGATCGTCGCTCAACAACTGGAAATATGTTTTTCCTGAGTGGAGGAGCTGTGAGTTGGTTCAGCAAGAAACAGGCAACAGTTGCAAAGTAGCCTGGCTGCTTGGCTGTCATTCAGCCAAGAAGCGCAAGAAGGTACCTGGCTGGCTGAATCGATTACTGACTGCACTGGGAATGAATGATTCGCCTACAGTGATCCTGGAGGACAATCAAGGAGCCATCGCAATCGCAAAGTATCCAGTCAATTATTCAAGAACCAAACATATAGACATTTGCTATCATTACTGTTATAAAAATTAGGATTGTACTGGGCTGCAGATGTTTTAACTCGTATAGGGAGTGTGTGTGTATTTTGTCTTTTGCATATCTCGTGTACTTCCCTTATCTAGCACGTGTTTGCTGAAGCTGGCAGGGCAAGGGCAAGAGAGACAGGTTAAGGGAAGTGTCATTTTGGACAAGAAACATAATGCTCATTACTAAGCGGAAAATCAAAAAAGGAAATTGTTAGTGGGAAGATGTCCGAGACAGCCCATTTTAAGAAAATTGTATAAGAACTACCTGATAATGCTCCTCAGGGAGCCTTTTTCTCTGTAACCATTTTGTGTGTTGCACTGTTAAATGCTCCTTCTTGTACAAGAACATTAAATTCAACTTGAACTTTGATACTCTGAATCCAGTCCTCCTTATTCATAGGTTCTTCTTAAAAAAATTCTCATAACAATTACATTCGTGAATGTGTGCAGAATGGGCAAATACAAATACAGTATAGTTGATATGAAGGCAGATATCTTGACCAAGGCACTTACAAGCCAAAGATTTGAGTACCTTAGGAGAGATGGGACTTTACTTTACCTTAAAAAATGTAAGCAAGGTAGCAGGGAATAATAAGGAAAAAAGTTTGTTTGAGTTTGGAAGGATTTATTATTTTGACAATATTTGTGAAGTTGAGTACTGAAAGTTTTAGAAATTGCTTAATTGCCTAAATACCAGTGTAAAATTAGGTGGGAGTGTTGTAGAAAAGTAATTTGACACAGTGTTGAGAAGATGTTATACTGCCCTCTGGTGACGGCTTTTCTAAGTTTTTCTCTGTTCTGAATAAAAAGACACATAAGACAACAATAGTTCCTAAAGATGAAGAACAAACATAAATGGTCAGCACTGATGGATATAAAAAAGAGTCCGAAAATAGTCAAATGTTGACTTGGATCTTGGAATTTTATCATGGATTCATGTGATATGAATAAAAACATGTTGGTGTTTGCAGAGTTCAGTCCAACAGACAGAGAGCAGAGTCTCCAGTATCCAGCTGTCTGTCTATGAAGAGTGATGAGTCCAGACGTATTCCTATTGCCTTCAGAATTAAACCTGGACCCTCAGACACAAAGTAAGAGACTGTTTTTACTGTAAACTGACCTGATGAAGATGATGCATTGAGGATGAAGATAAAATGCTCAAAGATTTATATATATAAATATAGCTGTTAATTAAAGTTTATGAAAGCAGGAGAGTTGAAATCAAATCATTTTCATTACAGACTGAAAACTGAATTTAAAATAACAACATATTTACTGTCCTCTGTGAACATCTGAGCTTCTCAACAGTGTCGGACAAATATTGATATTTTTCAACAACAATCAACAAATCATTTTATTCATAAAGAAATGTCTTCACAGAGAGAGGAAGAGGAGTCATGTTCCTGTGGAGGAAAGATCCAGAACAAGACCTGGACTGCAGACAGTCAGTCAGACCAGCACTGTACAAAGTAAGACTGTAGATCTTAAACATGTAATCTGCTGCATTTCATCCTAAAAACTGCAAGAGTCACTGAAATACATCAACTTCATCAAATAAGCTGAACGGCTTCAAATGCTACATTTAGTTTTTGAGTGTTCAGGCTGAAGATGTGTACAGTTTCTGCTGTCCTGATGTGAGTGGTCAGCTCGTTCCACCATTGTAGATTCAGGACAGTGAACAGTTGTGATGTTGTTGAGTAGTAGCTGGTCCCCTCGTCATGAGGGAGTAACAAGCTGATTGGAAGTAGCAGAGCGTCATGGACGGGCTGTGGTGTTTGGTTTGACCATGTCCTGGGTGTAGGATGAGCTTGAGCCATTCACAGCACAGTAGACAAACACCAGTGACTTGAATCAAATTGGAGTAATCACTAGTAGCCAGTGCAGGGAGCAGAGGAGTGGTGTAGTGTGGGGTAACTTGGGTTGAAGACCAGCCGGGCTGCTGCATTCTGGATGAACTGCAGAGGTCAGATGGCACATGCAGGCAGACCAGCCAGGACTTGCAGAAGTCCAGACACGAGATGACAAGAGCCTGACAAAGCTGATGCTTCAAACAAAAGTTTTCCACCTGCAAATCAGCAGGAGGCTTTTATGTCACGAAGACTGACAGAACTTTGTTAGTCGTGCTGTTAAAAAGAAACAGGTCTAAATATCAAGACATGAACAGATTTTGTATTATTTTATCAGTGGATCGGTTTAAATATTACAGGGAGGAAGGAACAGTTCAACCAAAACTGGACTTCAAAACTTTTACTTCCATAAATATTCTTATATTGATATATTTTTTTATTGTTTCTGAAATGAATCAGCATATTAACAATTGTTTTGTCTCACACCTTTTTCTCTTCTTTAGTGAGTGCTGGTCTGCAGGAGGTTTTAGATAAATATAAGGTCAGTCAGAAAATGAGATGTGAACATGTGACTGAAGGAAGTGAAGAAACAGGAAGTGGAACCCTCCTCAACAGGATCTACACTGAGCTCTACATCACAGAGGGACAGAGTGAAGAGGTTAACACCCAACATGAGGTGAGGCAGCTTGAGACAGCTTCCAAGATGGAGACCCTCCATGACACTCCGATCAAGTGCCACGACATCTTTAAAGCCTTACCTGACCAACAGAGACACATCAGAGTCGTTCTGACCAACGGCGTCGCTGGCGTTGGAAAAACCTTCTCAGTGCTGAAGTTCACTCTGGACTGGGCAGAGGGCTCGGAGAACCAAGATGTCAGTCTGGTGGTTCTGCTCTCGTTCAGGGAGCTGAACCTGATCAAAGATGAGCAGTACAGTCTTCTCAAGCTGCTCCATGTTTTCCATCCAACATTACAGAAGGTCACAGCAGAGGAGCTCGCTGTCTGTAAACTTCTGTTCATCTTTGACGGCCTGGATGAAAGCAGACTTTCACTGGATTTCAACAACAAAGAGATCGTGTCTGATGTCACACAGGAGTCATCAGTCAGCGTGCTGTTGACAAGCCTCATCAAGGGGAATCTGCTTCCCTCGGCTCTCATCTGGATAACTTCCAGACCTGCAGCAGCCAATCAGATCCCTCCTTCATGTGTTGACAGGGTAACAGAAGTACGAGGCTTCACTGACGCTCAGAAGGAGGAGTACTTCAGGAGGAGAGTCAGTGATGAAGATCTGTCCAGCAGAATCATCTCACACATCAAGACCTCCAGGAGCCTCTACATCATGTGTCTGATCCCAGTCTTCTGCTGGATCACTGCTACAGTTCTGGACCACATGTTGACCACAGACCAGAGAGGAGAGCTGCCCAAGACCCTGACTGACCTGTACTCACACTTCCTGCTGGTTCAGACAAAGAGGAAGAAGAAGAAGTACAATAAAGGACATGAGACGAGTCCACAGGAGCTGACAGAGGCTGACAGAGAAGTTCTTCTGAAGCTGGGGAGGCTGGCGTTTGAACAGCTGGAGAAAGGAAACATCATGTTCTACCAAGAAGACCTGGAGCAGTGTGGTCTGGATGTCACAGAGGCCTCGGTGTACTCAGGAGTTTGTACAAAGATCTTCAAAAGAGAGAGTGTGATCTTCCAGAAAACAGTCTACAGCTTTGTTCATCTGAGCGTTCAGGAGTTTCTGGCTGCAGTCTACGTGTTCCACTGTTACACCAACAAGAACACAAAGGTACTGGAGACTTTCTTGGGGAAGATACCCTTGGATATGTTCCTGAGGAAAGTCATGGAGAAATCCCTTGAAAGTGAAAACGGTCACCAGGACCTGTTTGTTCGCTTCCTTCATGGCCTCTCTCTGGAGTCCAACCAGAGACTGTTAGGAGGCCTGCTGGGTCAGACAGACAACAGTCCAGAAATCATCCAGAGAGTCATCAACAACCTGAAGGAGATGAACAGTGATGCTATCTCTCCTGACAGAAGCATCAACATCTTCCACTGTCTGATGGAGATGAACGATGACTCAGTCCATCAGGAGATCCAAGAGTTCCTGAAGTCAGAGAACAGATCAGAGAAGGAACTCTCTGAGATCCACTGCTCAGCTCTGGCCTACATGCTGCAGATGTCAGAGGTTCTGGATGAGTTTGACCTGAAGAAGTACAACACAACAGAACAGGGACGACTGAGACTGATTCCAGCTGTGAGGAACTGCAGAAAGGCTGAGTAAGTCCAGATGTGATTCACATTATAAATCAGTGTAGATCAGTAGTTTAGATCTTCAGATATTCACACTACAAAATTCTTTTTAAAATAGTGTTCCACTTGTTTGTTGCAAACATTGTATGACAGATGTTTTTTGGCACAGATGTTCTTGAGTTGTTTCAAATGCTGTGAGTGTACAAATGTAGATTTTTCAGCTTCCAAGTTAATCACCACAGTTATTTTGTTTATGTCTAATAACTGTTACATTTTTCTTTTTTTTCTTCTATTCATCTTCCTTTGTGTGATGAGGAAAAATACATGAAAGACTTTAAAGGGTGTGAACGAGGTGTTTTACGATGCTTAAGAGTTTAAAATGAAATCAGTTTTATTTTCCAGAGAAGGTTTCTGAAGTTTTCTGCTTTCATGCAATTCTTCCATCCATTTTCATAACCACAAATCCTTATCAGGGTCTGTGTCATCACAGGGCTGTCACATAGAGACAAACAATTACACTCATATACACACCTACGGTCAATTTAGAGTCACTAATAAACCTGCATGTCTCTGGACTGTGGGAGGAAGCTGGAGTACCCACAGACACACAGACATGTGGAGAACATGCAAACATGCAAACTCCACAAAAGTCCACAACCACAGAAAGGCCATAGTCAACTGCGAGGTTCAAACCTATTCTTGCTCTGCGGTAACAGCAACGGTGCTAACCACTGCGCCACTGTGCCAACCTGCTTTCATGTAATTATAAAAGTGATGGCATCGTTGACCCCCTCCACACATCAGTGTCAGGTTCTCATAATAACCACGCATTACAAATCTGCTGGCAGCTTGTGGGGCTTAGTAGTTATTAGTAGCTATTTCTGTTTTTAAGTGTTTAAATTATTCATTAATTTTGTTTTTAAAAAGTGCTGTGTAGATCATTTTTGTTTTGTCTTTTATAATTGAGTAAACTATAACTTTTCCTGAAGCAGAAATTGCAGCATCAAGTCACAATTATGAGATGATATATATAATGTTTCAGACAAAAGTAGGCTTCTTGTTGCTGGTTTATTCGAAGCTTCTCTCTCCAAATCCACAGTGAAAACTAAATTGCATTGACAAAAATATAAACAATGTTAGCTTAACATAAACAATAACATGCACATCATGTGGAATGACATTTACCAAATAAAATACATGTAACACCTGCTGGGCACGGGGCAGTGTCAGCAGTTAAAGTAGCCTATAATAGGATAAATGAGACGATAAAAACGTGCTGCTGTTTAGTTCAGTTGCTCTCATCAGATAGATAAACACAGTCTACGCAGCACGTAGGGTCTCACACTGCACTCTGCTGGCATCCAACGTAATACTGCACCTAATTCTGAAAGGTGATACTCCAAACAAAAATACCTCATGAATACCAAACCTGAAACAAAAATGTGATCATACATTGTGTACATGTCACACACAAATAAACAAAATGTGTGTATGCTACAAACAGGAAATAGTTTTCAGAGTAAGGGTGAGTCAGTGTGACAGTATTTAAAAATAAAAGCACTTTTACTCATCCTTAATGAAATAATGCAAAACAACTGCAACTTAAATAAATTCTAATAAAGAATGATTCTTATTGATCTTAGTAATGGATACTGAATTATACACAAATGCAACAATTACACTATAATGAACCATTTCCATCTAAAGTTTGCTTCCATTAATGAACATTAGCCACCATAAAGTGCTGATCATACCAAACAAAGATTGTTGTTTCAAAACCTCTGAGTATGTTGTGCTGAGGTCTGATTTCATCATAACATGTTTTGTAATATGTGTCATGACAGACTTTTAGACTGTGGACTCTCAGAGACTCACTGTGAAGTCGTGGCCTCAGCTCTGAAGTCCAACCCCTCCCACTTGACAGAGCTGGACCTGAGTAAAAACAAGCTGCAAGATTCAGGAGTGAAGACACTGTCTGCTGGACTGGAGAGTCCAAACTGTAAACTGGAGACTCTGAGGTCAGTTCACTGACTGTAGTTCATTTTTCAAGATTTGCCTGAAAGAAAATCTGATGAAATTGAAAAATGTAATAAAATGTTTGATAGGACTGTTTTTCAGTGGTCCATCAGTCAGTGAAGATGATGTCAGTACTTGTGAGGCTGGAGAATGTGTGAGGGATAAGAAGGGCACAGTTAAAACAGGCTGCAGAGAGTTTGAGCTTCTGTGTAAACAGAGGAAGAAACAGACAGGTTAGTTCAATAAAGGTGAAGTGAGGAACTGTGATGATCTTCATGATGTCAGAAGCTGATATGGCTACAGACAACCCTCACGTGCTTTGGTGTGGTGTGCATTAAACCAGAGCTAAAAGTGATAAACAGCAGCTTAACACAGGACAAAACATCACTACAAAGTAAGATTCAAGGTCTGTCTCAAGTATTTTCATAAATAAGATGAAAAAGAAAAATCTGTTGTAACGTGGTTACCAGAGTCATTTATCTGACTGAGACTGATGAAACTTGATGAAACAATGCAGGCCTCTGCTTTGATGACATGTACCTACTGAGAGACCAAATACAGTAAAAAGGTCCTGATATAAATAATAAACAGTTACAGTGAAACATGAACTGATTTGATATATTCAAATTATTCCACACCTGAGTGACATCAGAAGTATTGTATTAATCTGTGTTGACATCATTTATTCTTTATTCAGATTGTGGGACTGCAGTTTGTCAGAGATCAGCTGTGCTTATCTGGCCTCAGCTCTGAAGTCCAACCCCTCCCATCTGACAAGGCTGAGTCTGAGTTGGAACAACCTGCAGGAATTAGGAGTGAAGCTGCTGTGTTATTTTCTGGAGAGTCCACACTGCAGACTGAAGACTCTGAGGTCAGTTCTCTGTTACTATTATAGATCTGATATATTTATTTAACAGTTGTCAAACACTGTGGTGTCATTTATTGAATCATAAACTCTGGTTGAGTTTACCAAAACAAAATAAATTAAACATAGGGTTAAAAAACATACCAAGTGTGAGGTCAGAAAACTGTTACTCTTCAGCCATCTAACAGCCACAAACAATTCTTCTTCAAAACCACCTGTCCATGAGAGGTGTCATATACGTCACCACATAATGAAATTGAGAGAACCTGTTTTAACGACTTTCTTAATTTATCCCTATTCAGAATAGATTTCATATTCATTTCCTAACTCGTTAAACTCTTTTACAGATTTTCCTAAACTCAAAAATGACTCCAACAGAACCTAATTTATGTTCATACATAACTTACATTCATAAAGTTGTTGAAGCCATTTTTTTGTGGTCAATAATTTTAGAATTTAGATTTTTGTCTGAACAGACAAATTGATGCAAGCTTAACAGGATTAAAATCTTTGACCTCATGTTTAGTTTGAAAATGTTTTTTGTTGCTTATTGATAAAACAAAACAAATAATTGACAGAGGAAAACAGAAACAAGTGACTCAAGCCTTTAAAAAAAAAAAATAGAGCCCTGTAACCTGGCACAGCAGTTTATATAGGAAAAGGACAAGACAGTTGTGAAGTCTCTTTTGTTCATATTTTCATCTTTGTTAAATTTAGTCTGCAGTCACCAAAGACTTGTGTTTCTTAAAGAAACTGTAGAAAAAGTCTTCTGTTAGTTGTTAAAGTAAATGAATGTTTATGATTGTTGGTAAATGGTCACATCTGTATACAGACGATCCTCTGAACTCATATTTGTTTTAAATTGATCAAGTTTACTTGCTGAAATTGAAAATATTTCTCTAGTTTCTGTTGATTTCAAAGTGTTTTTACAAATGATGTCTGGTTATTGATATTTAACCTTCAGAACACACACAAACATCGAGAGACAGAGATAGATCAGTATCATAGGATCAATACAGACTTGTCTGAGATCAGCAGCATGTTATTAATCTGTGGCTCGTTGACGAACATTTCGTCTCTTCTCATCTCACGAAATTAACACTGGCTGACATTTGGATGATTTCTGTAGAAGGCTGAAATTATGATGATGTCACTGTACACATTTTTATCTACATCATTTGTTCTTTATTTAGATTGTGTAGCTGCAGTTTGTCAGAGATCAACTGTGCTTCTCTGGCCTCAGCTCTGAAGTCCAACCCCTCCCATCTGACAGAGCTGGACCTGAGATACAACAACCTGCAGGATTCAGCAGTGAAGCCTCTGTCTGATCTTGTGGAGAGTCCACACTGCAGTCTGCAGACTCTGAGGTCAGTAGAGGGTTGCAGTCAGTCCATGTTGGTCTCAGCAGTATTGTACTAAACACAGTTAGTATCAAAGCACAGATCCAGTATTTCCTGTAAACCTCCGACCTTCTCAGCGGCTGCTTTCCTCAGTGAAGCTGTGAGAGGAGAACGGTGACAGGCTTCAGGATTGGACAGAAAGACAGAGAGAGAGAGAACAGTCAGCCAATCAGATGAGCCAGAAGCTCGTTGTGATCATGTGTTTTTGGTTGATGTGAAGACGACTGTTGTTGTTGTGTTCATGTCTACAGGAAATAAAGCTGATTCCAGCTGACAGCATTCCAAGATGTACAGAGACAGTGGTCCTCATTCATCAGATCTGATCTCAAAGTGTTTGTTCTCTCATTCCAACACTAAAGAACTGATCAGTTCATCTTTGTCACAGCTCTCAGATCAGTCTGACTGAAGCCTGCAAAGAAGCATCATTACATTTAGTGAGCATGTGGTCTTTGTACAGAGCAGAACCTCTGCTGAAGTCCAGGACCCACAGCTGAAAATGAAAGTGAGCAGTGAATGTCTCTCTGTTTCTGCAC
This sequence comes from Larimichthys crocea, assembly GCF_000972845.2. NCBI lineage: Eukaryota > Metazoa > Chordata > Actinopteri > Sciaenidae > Larimichthys > Larimichthys crocea. The sequence goes on from NC_040033.1 coordinate 2,530,631, forward strand.
TGATGATGCGTTCAGGGACTGTCAGCACTTTATTTCCACTGTGTACTTGAGTGAAATGTGCAGAGTCAACAGACTTGATGCAGGTCTGTGAGCTTCACTCCAACACGTTAACATGAGAGCTGACAGGAAGCTGGCTACGCTACACAGCCGCTCCACTTGTGTCTGAACAGGACTGAAGTCCTGCTGGTCTTTATACTGGATGTGCTGCATCACTGACTGACAGCTGATGAAGGGAGTCTCTGTAAACACTGATTCATGACTTCTGTTGTCTGTCTGCTTCTCTCATCAGGTGGAAGTGATGAGAAAGGTGGTCGTGTTGAGTGAGGATCAGCTGAGTCCTGATGATCCAGAGAGGTTGAAGCAGCAGCATCAGCTCTGACTGGGCCATGTTACTGGGAGGTGGAGTGGAGAGGAGAGCTTCATCCAGCAGAGACTGACAGAGGAATCACAACAAGTGGAGATGACTGTCAGTGCTGCAGTCTGAACTGCTCTGAGATCAGCTCAATGTCAAGTCCACCATCATCCCTGTGTGTTCCTCTGGACTGCTCTGCTGCTGCTCTGTCACTTATTCCAACTTATTTATTTTTTTTGCTTTGCTTTTTGTTGTATAATTGAGAATTGCTGTAAATTTCCATGTTACATTTCAAATTCATTTTGGAAGTTTGTTCTGTTTGCTCACATCGTGACAGTTTCTATTATTGCAAAAAAAAAAACACAAATCCCGATATTCATCTGACCTAACTGCTCTTACTAAAGTAATCAGCGACTTCAGACTAAATTAGAATCAAAATAAGGTCTCAGTTAATGTCCTCCTAGACCAAAGCACAGTGTTTAATTGGCCATGTTATCTTCATCAGTCGTCTTAAAAAGTTGGCTGGTATTTCTGACTGTCTCTGTGTTAAAGCGCTTCACCTGTGCACTGGCTTCCTGTAACATCTAGAACTGATTTTAAGGTCCTCCTCCTTATATTCAAAACCCTCAATGAGCCAGCAGCAAGCTACATTGCTAACTCCCTTGTTAACTATTTGTCTTGAAGAACACTGCGATCATCTGCTGCTGGTTTATTTACAGCAACAGCTAAAGGAAAATCAGGGATGCAACCTTTGTCAATTCCAACCTGAAACTAAGGAGCACACTGCCTAGAGATATCAGGGAAGCCAGCTCACTAAATATTTTAGTTAAATACTTCAAAATGATCGCTTCACTTTCCTGATACAGGCCTGAAACTCCTTTCTGCACTTTGCTTCTCACTTATTTTAAATGGATTTTAACTGAGTTGATGCTTTCTGTGTATTCATTTTGTTAACTTTCATTATCATTCAGTGTGTAAAAGAGGTGTTGGCTTCCGATCACCAAACTTGAGACCTCTATGAGAATGATTGAATTATCTGGATGCTTGTTATTTGGTTGCACACCTCCACAGTTTGTCCGGTAAGAACTAGTGATGTGTCAGTTGCGAACGAGCCGGTTCAAAGAATAATTTCTATGCTGAAGGTTTTATAGGTTTATCTGCTTTGTGTAGCAGATGTTTGATTATATGATTGTGTGCCAGCAGTTCTCACTCTATGTTCAAGATTGAAATGGATGGCCAACAATGTCAATCTAAATGATAAGAAATGTACTTCTAAAGTATTTTTCACATTGTAACCTTGTAAATAAGTCTGCAGCTGTCCCTGTTATGTTAATATAAATCACTACATCCACCACATACATATGTAGTGATGGAAATGGGATGCTACTGCTGGGAAGTACTGTCATACTTAAAAGTACATGTTTATCTGCATATCATTGAAATAAATGCATCACATGCATCTGTTGATCTTCTTTTATTCATGAATATTAATGTAGAAACATTTGAATTGTAAACTATATATATGCATGTGTGTGTCTATAAAATAGTATATATAAGTACATTAAAGAATCAAATGTAAATAATGTAATTAGGTTTGATACCTTGATGATCTGTACTTGTGGTACTCTATGACCATGTCTGGAAGGAAACTCACAGGCCAGGTGTGAAGTACTGTCTCCATGTTCAGTACGGAGTACTGAAACACAGCAGCTGGAGATGACAGGTCTGTTTCCCTGGCCTAAAGACCAATGTTAGCAAAGATCACATGTTTTTAGGCCCCATAACAGTGCTCCCTGTTGTCATCCCCAGGCTCTCTAATGTGGCCTAACACCATAATGTCCTCCCAGTACTGCCTGTGAATGTGTATGATACCTTCATCAACAGCAGTAAGAGGCTGTGTGTGTGTACTATATGTATGTATATATGTTCACGTGTAATATAAACGTTAGTGCTCTTTATTCAGAAACCCTCATGTCACATCTACATTTCAGGATCTGGTTATTATAGACACAGATTAAATGTTAAATATAAATATTTCAATATTTATCATCACAGTAACAGTGTTACACACATCAGTAGCTGTAAACACTCAGCATTACAAAAATACATACCTTGGTTTGGTGCTTACATAAGGAGTAAACATTTATAATCATCACTTTAAAAGTTACATACGTTGTTTTTGGTGCCTGTTTGTTTCTCAGATATATTAGTGTGTGTGTGAACGGGTGTACAAGAGACATTAACTTAAAGAACTTTGTAGAAAGGCGCTTTATGAAGTTCAGTCCATTTCCTTGTATTAGTTTACGGGCAGATCTGCCACATCCAATATGGCGGCTTCATCGACGTACGATTCAGCGCTCAATGTGACGTCTATGTATATATGTCTATGCCACGCGGGGTTTACCTGGTCTCAGCAGCCAATCAGAGGCTATGCAAGCCACGCTCAGCCAGACTTCAGAGAGAGAGAGAAAGAGTCGGAGCACTTACCCACTGGAGTCCAGAGCTGAGAGTGAACTGAAGTGAATGATGGTGCAATATTTCTGAACATGTTTACATTGTGGTTATCAATTCATGCTGATGTGAATATATTTAAAGAGGAAGTGTTTACATTTTCCTAATGCCAATTTAAAGGGAAAAATTAGTAATTTCATATGTTGTGATGAATGTAACAATATTTTATTTGTTCTATGTAATTTATTGAAGGCATCTATGTTACGTCAACTGAGTTTAAAGTTACTAGAGGGTAATTTTTGGTGCATTCCTCTTTCATGAATAGGCCTATATAGTGTAAGAGTAAATAATCACACTTCTTTAATACCTCTGAGTCTTTACTCAGAATGTGTACTGTTATTTTATTTACACATGGTTCTGATATGGTTATGATAAATGATATTTTGAATGCTAATGGTTACTTACCGCAGGTATTACTGAAACCCTGTTCACATGAACAGCAGGTAAATGTGTGAGCACTTTAATGTTTAGTTCTCATAAATGATACTTAAGACTTAAGACTGAATGTTGTACAACGAAAACAGAGATTTGAATACAGATGAAGATTCATGTTGGAATTAGATGTAAAGGCGTGCATCTTTTGACATAATATCCCTATGATGCATCTGAGAACAAATGGTGCTGAATGTAAATTTTCTGACCCTGTCTATAGGTCAGGTTTTTTTTGGAGGACTGAATGTGGTTCAGGACACACTTCCTGCCGAAACCGATGGCGAGGAGATCCACGTACACACCCATTCACACAAACATTACACACTTTCATTACACTACAAGGATCCTGGGAATCAGGTGAACTGCAGTAACACTACAACAAATAAACCTGAAACAACTTTTTTAGATTAGGGCCCCAACGGACACTTTTTCATTTTCTAGTGTGGGCACTACTTTTTTATTTTTTCTAAATGTTTGGGTAATTTTGGATTCTGTAAAAATTATAAGAGTAGCTACTCAACTGTTATTCTCGTGTCTGTCTCCTTATTGTTGCTCAGACCGTGGCTCATGTCAAATTTAGTATCTTCTAATTCTGGTCCACCTTCCATTATTAATCTAATTAGTTATTATATTGTAATTCAGTTTATATCTTTAAAAATTGGTTACACACACATGCATATATATAGTTTATAATTCAAATGTTTCTATATTAATATTCATGAATAAAAGAAGATCAACAGATGCATGTGATGCATTTATTTCAATGATATGCAGATAAACATGTACTTTTAAGTATGACAGTACTTCCCAGCAGTAGCATTCCATTTCCATCACTACATATGTATGTGGTGGATGGAGTGATTTATATTAACATAACAGGGACAGCTGCAGACTTATTTACAAGGTTACAATGTGAAAAATACTTTAGAAGTACATTTCTTATCATTTAGATTGACACTGTTGGCTATCCATTTCAATCTTGAACATAGAGTGAGAACTGCTGGCACACAATCATATAATCAAACATCTGCTACACAAAGCAGATAAACCTATAAAACCTTCAGCATAGAAATTATTCTTTGAACCGGCTCGTTTAGAGTGAGAACTGCTGGCACACAATCATATAATCAAACATCTGCTACACAAAGCAGATAAACCTATAAAACCTTCAGCATAGAAATTATTCTTTGAACCGGCTCGTTCGCAACTGACACATCACTAGTTCTTACCGGACAAACTGTGGAGGTGTGCAACCAAATAACAAGCATCCAGAT
>NC_040033.1:2536789-2542177 GCF_000972845.2 Larimichthys crocea
GTAGCCAGCTTCCTTTCAGCTCTCATGTTAACGTGTTGGAGTGAAGCTCACAGACCTGCAGAGACTTTGAGCATCAAGTCTGTTGACTCTGCACATTTCACTGAAGCACACAGTGGAAATAAAGTACTGACAGTCCCTGAACGCATCATTACTGCAGAAACAGAGAGACATTCACTGCTCACTTTAATGATGGATTTACTGCTGTTAGAGTTCAGTCACATTTGGACTTCAGCAGAGGTTCTGCTCTGTGCAAAGACCACATGGTCACTAAATGTAATGATGGTTCTTTGCAGGCTTCAGTCAGACTGATCTGAGAGCTGTGATAAAGATGAACTGATCAGTTCTTTAGTGTTGAAATGAGAGAACAAACACTTTGAGATCAGATCTGATGGTCTGACAGTTTGCTCAATGAGGATCACTGTCTCTGTACATCTTGTGATGCTGTCAGCTGTAATCAGCTTTATTTCCTGTAGACATGAACACAACAACAACAGTCGTCTTCACATCAACTCAAACACATGATCACAACGAGCTTCTGGCTCATCTGATTGGCTGACTGTTCTCTCTCTCTCTGTCTTTCTGTCCAATCCTGAAGCCTGTCACCGTTCTCCTCTCACAGCTTCACTGAGGAAAGCAACAACTGAGAAGGTCGGAGGTTTACAGGAAATACTGGATCTGTGCTTTGATACTAACTGTGTTTAGTACAATACTGCTGAGACCAGCATGGACTGACTGCAACCCTCTACTGACCTCAGAGTCTGCAGACTGCAGTGTGGACTCTCCACAAGATCAGACAGAGGCTTCACTCCTGAATACTGCAGCTTGTTTCCTCTCAGGTTCAGCTCTGTCAGGTGGGAGGGGTTGGACTTCAGAGCTGAGGCCAGAGAAGCACAGCTGACCTCTGACAAACTGCAGCGCCACAACCTGAATGAAGAATAAATTATGTAACTTTAGAAGATAATGTTTGAAATCATTCAACGTTTCTTCATCTAAAGAAGGTGAAGAAGGTTTAAAATGTAGTTTAGTTGAAATACATTATTTTTTTGTATTTATTTATTTTGTATTATGATTTATTTCAACAAGAACATGATGAGCAATACGAGTTAAAACTTTAAGAGGTTCACAGTGAATTATCCAGTGTAGATTTTTCTTGTTATATTCAGGTTTAAATGTGCAGCTCAACATTGCTCTGCCACAGTCAATGGACTAAACCACAGAAGAAGAAAATAGACTCTAGCATTCAGATACTCAGTGTGGATCAGTATAATATCAGCCTGGTGTCTGCAGTTTAGTGCCACCACAACTTTCACATCATATCAGTAATAATATAATAATAACTAGAAAAATTTCTAAAGAAATTTTGAGTGTGCGTGACTCTGGCCCCGTCGTCCCCATGCATTATTACTGACACTGCTCAGCAAATTCAGTACTAGATAAGACATTTTGAGAGTGACGAGTGGGCTGTTGCTGGGGGTCTGTATCCAAAAAGCACACCGCAAACAGTCATTTTTAACATGTTTATTTAGACACAGGAGCAGCTAGCGCTTACATGCTAGCAATTAGCATTAGCATGGTAGCATGTTAGCATTAGCATGTTAACGCTGATGCGCTAGCAGTTAGCATTAGCATGTTACCATTAGCATGTTAGTAATTAACATGTGTTTAATTCCTAGTGGCTAATGTTAATTAGCACTAATTTTAGCATTGGTCGCTAATGTTTGCAAATAGCATGTCTTTACAGCTTGCGCTAACGCTCTGCTGTCTCTGTCTGCCATTTTACGCAGACAGGTTCAAATTAAGTGCCAAGAACTACTAAAATGGCCGTTGCTCAGGTTCTGCTGGCCCCTCCCCCCTCTCCTCCTTCACGCAGGCTGAGGTTGCTAAGCAACCAGGACCAACTGTAATCAGTGGAGGAGTTACTGCACCTGTTAGAATGTCAGTTAGAGACTGAGAGAAAATGGTGAGAACTGCTCTCGAACAGGAAGGATTTCTGACCAAACATAGTTCCAATCATTGAACCGGCTTAACCTGAGGCAGGATGAGCTCTTCCTGATCGTTTTACATATTCGTTTTGTGTCGATAAATGAAGAAATGTGCCCTCAGGAGCAAGAGAGAGAAACGTTACTTCTGCCTTTCTCCAGAAAATTTCCCGCCTTTTTTAACATGGGAGTGAATGAGGCTGTGGAGGGGGGTACTCGATCAATTAGCCTGTATGGAGACAAAACTATAAAAGAGACAGCTTCAACAGTGTTATCACTGCGATCACCTCGAATTTTCCTACATTTGATGGGATAATCATGTCTGTGGCTGGGCATTTGAGGCCACGGTAGTCAAATACTTTTTATTTTTTCACTGATCGTTCTCTTCCCTCTCCACTCTAGCGATGACATCACTCACTCTAGCTCTGGAAAGCTCTCGCAATACACACCCATTCATTTTTTGGCTTCGTTTTTCTGGATTTTTGGCAAAACCGTTTGCCGAAACTCTTAGAAAAGTCATAGCACACATGTCCCAGCCGAGCCGGTCGTTTTGATACCCGTTTTGTGTAAGTGCGACAAAAACTCTGGGAGAAGTAGCGAACCAAAAAAAGGGCATAAGAATAAGTTTAATAAGCGCGGTGGATAACATATAGTGTGCGCCTTGCACGCACACTCAATAAACAAAAAAATAATCACAACACAGAAGTTAAAAATGATGTCTGACCCCAGAGTCTGCAGTCTGCAGTGTGGACTCTTCAGAAAATCACACAGCAACTTCACTCCTGAATCCTGCAGCTTGTTTTCACCCATGTCCAGGTCTGTCAGATGGGAGGGGTTGGACTTCAGAGCTGAGACCAGAGAAGCACAGCTGATGTCTGACAAACTGCAGTCCCACAATCTGGATAAAAAATCAATGATGTAGATAGAAATGGAAAAAATAGAGTAGATTAATAACATGCTGCTGATTTCAGACAAGTCTGTATTGATCCTATGATACTGATCTATCTTTGTCTCTCGATGTTTGTGTGTGTTCTGAAGGTTAAATATCAATAATCAGACATCATTTGTAAAAACACTTTGAAATCAACAGAAACTAGAGAAATATTTTCAATTTCAGAAATAAACTTAGATGTCTCATTAGTTAAATAAATTATCTAAATTCTAAAATTATTGAGCACAAAAAATGGCTTCAGCAACTTCATGAATGTAAGTTATCTATGAACATAAATTAGGTTCTGTTGCAGTCATTTTTGAGTTTAGGAAAATCTGTAAAAAGGTTAAAGGAGTTTAATTATATTGCTTTCATTTATGAAGGAAATTAATATGAAATCTTTTCTGAATAGGAATGAATTAAAGTCAAAACAGGTTCTCATTTTTATTATGTGGTGACGTATATGACACACCTCTCATGGACAGGTGGTCTTTAAAGAAGAATTGTTTGTGGCTGTTAGACGGCTGAAGAGTAACAGTTTTCTGACCACACATTTGGTATGTTTTTGAACCCTATGTTTAATTTATTTTGTTTGGGCAAACTCAGCCAGAGTTTATGATTCAATAAATGACATCAGTGTTTGACAACTGTTAAATAAATATATCAGATCTATAATAGTAACAGAGAGCTGACCCCAGAGTCTTCAGTCTGCAGTGTGGACTCTTCAGAAAATCACACAGCAGCTTCACTCCTGAATCCTGCAGCTTGTTTCCTCTCAGGCTCAGCTCTGTCAGATGGGAGGGGTTGGACTTCAGAGCTGAGGCCAGAGAAGCACAGTTGATCTCTGACAAACTGCAGCGCCACAATCTGAATAAAGAATAAATGATGTAGATAAAAAAGGAGTGACATCATCATAATGTTAGCCTTCTACAGAAATCATCCAAATGTCATTCATACAACCATTAATGTCAACACAGATTAATAACCTGCTGCTGATCTCAGACAAGTCTCTATTGATCCTTTTAGACTGATCTATCTCTGTCTCTCGATGTTTGTTTGTGTTCCGAAGATTAAATATCAATAATCAGACATCATTTGTAAAAACACTTTGAAATCAACAGAGACTAGAGAAATGTTTTCAATTTCAGCAAGTAAACTTGATCAATTTAAAACAAATATGAGTTCAGAGGATCTTCTGTATACAGATGTGACCATTTACCAACAATCATAAACATTCATTTACTTTAACAACTAACAGAAGACCTTTTCTACAGTTTCTTTATGAAACACAAGTCTTTGGTGACTGCAGGCTAAATTTAACACAAGAAAGATGAAAATATGAACAAAAGAGACTTCACAACTGTCTTGTCCTTTTCCTATATAAACTGCTGTGCCAGGTTACAGGCTCTATTTAAAAAAAAAGGCTTCAGTCACTCGTTTCTGTTTTCCTCTGTCAATTATTTGTTTTGTTTTATCAATAAGCAACAAAAAAACATTTTCAAACTAAACATGAGGTCAAAGATTGTTAATCTTGTTAAGCTTGCATCAATCTGTCTGTTCAGACAAAAGGAGCTCTTCAGTCACACAGTCACACCTCTTGCTCTTTACACGGCCGATAGAAGTCTGAGTTGTTTAGAACAGCTAATAAATTGATTAATAAATTCAAGATGGCTATTCTGATACTAGCTGGGATAGGTGCCAGCCTATTTATGTATTCAGAATCTTAAACAAACCATAACTTAGATGTCTCATTAGCTAAATAAATAATCTAAATTATAAAATGATTGACCACAAAAAATGGCTTCAGCAACAACTTTATGAATGTAAGTTATGTATGAACATAAATTAGGTTCTGTTGGAGTCATTTTTGAGTTCAGGAAAATCTGTCAAAGAGTTAAACGAGTTTAATTATGTTGCTTTCATTTATGAAGGAAATTAACATGAGATGTATTCTGAATAGGGATAAATTAAGAAAGTCGTTAAAACAAGTTCTCTCATTTTTATTATGTGGTGACGTATATGACACACCCCTCATGGACAGGTGGTCTTTAAAGAAGAATTGTTTGTGGCTGTTAGATGGCTGAAGAGTAACAGTTTTCTGACCACACACGGCATGTTTTTGAACCCTATGTTTAATTTATTTTGTTTTGGCAAAGTCAACCAGAGTTTATGATTCAAGAAATGACATCACAGTGTTTGACAACTGTTAAATAAATATATCAGATCTATAATAGTAACAGAGAACTGACCTCAGAGTCTTCAGTCTGCAGTGTGGACACTCCAGAAAATCACACAGCAGCTTCATTCCTGAATCCTGCAGCTTGTTTTCACTCAGGTTCAGGTATTTCAGATGGTAGGGGTTGGACTTCAGAGCTGATGCCAGAGAAGCACAGCTGATCTCTGACAAACTGCAGTCCCTCAATCTGAATAAAGAATAAATTATGTCAACACAGATTAATACAATACTTCTGATGTCAC
>NC_040033.1:2542187-2543313 GCF_000972845.2 Larimichthys crocea
TTTACTTTAACAACTAACAGAAGACTTTTTCTACAGTTTCTTTGAGAAACAGAAGTCTTTGGTGACTGCAGACTAAATTTCACAAAAGAAAGATGAAAATATGAACAAAAGAGACTTCACAACTGTCTTGTCCTTTTCCTATATAAACTGCTGTGCCAGGTTACAGGGCTCTATTTAAAAAATAAAAAAGGCTTGAGTCACTCGTTTCTGTTTTGCTCTGTCAATTATTTGTTTTGTTTTATCAATAAGCAACAAAAAACATTTTCAAACTAAACATGAGGTCAGAGATTGTTAATCCTGTTAAGCTTGCATCAATCTGTCTGTTCAGACAAAAGGAGCTCTTCAGTCACACAGTCACACCTCTTGCTCTTTACACGGCTGATAGAAGTCTGAGTTAATCAGATGAGATAATAAATTCATTAATAAATTCAAGGTGACTATTCTGATACTAGCTGGGATAGGCGCCAGCCTATTTATGTATTCTGATACTTAAACAAACCATAACTTAGATGTCTCATCAGCTAAATAAATTATCTAAATTATAAAATTATTGAGCACAAAAAAATGGCTTCAACAACTTTATGAATGTAAGTTATGTATGAACATATATTAGGTTCTGTTGGAGTCATTTTTGAGTTCAGGAAAATCTGTAAAAGAGTTAGAGTTTAATTATGTTGCTTTCATTTATGAAGGAAATTAATATGAAATCTATTCTGAATAGGGATAAATTAAGAAAGTCGTTAAAACAGGTTCTCTCATTTCTATTATGTGGTGACATATATGACACACCTCATGGACAGGTGGTCTTTAAAGAAGAATTGTTTGTGGCTGTTAGATGGCTGAAGAGTAACAGTTTTCTGACCACACACTTGGTATGTTTTTGAACCCTGTGTTTAATTTATTTTGTTTTGGCAAACTCAACCGAGTTTATGATTCGATAAATTACATCACAGTGTTTGACAACTGTTAAATAAAGATATCAGATCTATAATAGTAACAGAGAACTGACTCCAGAGTCTTCAGTCTGCAGTGTGGACTCTCCAGAAAATCACACAGCAGCTTCACTCCTGAATCCTGCAGCTTGTTCCAACTCAGGTCCAGGTATCTCAGATGGGAGGGGTTGGAC
>NC_040033.1:2543413-2753790 GCF_000972845.2 Larimichthys crocea
TTATGGGGAGACATAACAGCAGTTTACACTTAGTAGTTCAGATTCAGGTGTAAATGTGTGCAAGGCAAAGATGGCTAAAAACAAAAAGTTAAAAGACCAGTGTGGAAGATTTTCGGAGTATCTATTGCGGAATTAATAATAAGAATATCAATTAGTACAACAAAATTTTTTTTAAATCAATTGTTTTTATTGTCGTATAATGAGCGCTCTGTATCTGGCAGTGAGAGCGGGTCCCCCCCACTGAAGCAAGCATTTTTCTACAATAGCCCAGAGCAGACAACTAACTCTGACTAGATATGCTCTTTTCTCGCTTCAGTGGAGTTTGGCAGCCAGAGTTTTTCCTCACAATCTTGAAGGTGGGGTGAGGCCGTGGGAGAAGATTCAGTTGGGTTTTCAGCTTTTCACACAATGATGGGGGTTGATGTCACTCAGGTTCTGTCATTGGTAGTATCGGGCTTTGGTCTGTTGCTGTGTTTGAAGTTCAGAGCAGGCAGCTTCTGTACTGCATCAGTTGCAGTACTTGTGCTTGGTTGGCCCGCTCGCTTTATCTACATCCGAGTGTAAAAGAGAATTTATGGATGTCATACAATATGTGAAAAAACGTGAAAGGTCCGATCTAGAGCCTGGTTTTAAATATTCGTCCTGTTCTAGGCTCCTGTAGAAACATGGCAGGCTCCAGGGAGGGACCTGTGTGAGGCTCTTCTGGACACACAACATTTTCTGATGAAACAGTTTCCATGCTTTAAAATGTGGCATTATATGTCCTTACAGATGAATAATACATTAGAACATGTTTATGAAAACATTTGAAACGAGACATATGTAGTAACAAAATGTATTATTTATTTATGATTTAGTTATTTCACAGGATAAGACAGGCTTATTGAGAATGACTTCGCAATCACACTAAAGCATGTCCTGCTTAATGCTCTATTTTATTCTAGGACCATCATTTACTAAGTGAACACCATGCTGTGTGGACAGTGACTTTAAATTATTATTATTATTGTTAGTAGTAGTAGTTTATTATTATTATTATTTTATTATTATTATTATATTAAAACAATATTTTTTATTTAAAAATCAAGTGAGAAATAGGCTCATATTTCTCTACAGCTCAATACAATAACTGTTTTTTTTTTCAATCTAGTGCTTCCCCCTACTGGCTGTTAGGAAGAACACACACAAATGTGGAGAGGTGGTGTAGTGATGGACAGCCACATAGCCGCTCAGCAGTTAGAGATTTGCTACCTTGCTCAACAGCACAGTGCAAAAACTGAAATGTCACATTACCTCAAACCAGGTTCACAAAAGTTTTTTCCCTGTTTTTTAACAAGTAAACAAAATAAACTCTCTTTCTCTCTCTCTCAGCACAGAGGGACTCAGGTTAGACTTATTGTCTCGTCAGCTTGAGCTGACTTAAGAGGTGTCTCTCTCTCTCTACTTTCCCTGCCGGTGACCAGGAAGGCCTCGTGTACAAAGCTTGCGTCCGCACAAAAAAGTGGTGTACGTCCTTTTCCACGCTCACGTTCAGATGTATCAAACGTGAAATGATCGTAGAATGTGCGTGACCCCGCCAACTTCATGCTGTCGTACGCACGTTTCTACAGCATTTGTTCCTTAGAGGTGACGCTGGGAAACTGTAACAATGTGAAAACAAGTAGTCATCGAGTGATGTGCACATCAGAGACACACTATGAACAATTAACACACCCACGGTTTTGCAGTTATGGGTGGATATAAAAGCATGCGTTATGCGATTAAGAAAAAGGTATTAACATGGCAGCGTTAGCGTGTTAGAGGACCTTGCAAACGTGAGCGATTTAAGGAACGCGAGGATTTACTTGCGAACCATGATAATTGGCTCATAAGCCGATCTCGGTTACCAAGGCCAGTGTTACTGGAGTGTGCGCAGAGCTGGGCCGGCCGAGAGAGCAACGGGGGCGGCGGTAGCTCGGGGTTGTGCTGAGTACGCTGGGGTTCCTGGCAACAGGGGATTCCAGCAGGAGCTGTTTATCTAAGTAGGAAACATTTCATTCCATCAATGTTCAAATCATATGTGATGCGCGAATGCAGTGACTAACATCGTGGCAAGTGGCCTGGTTCAACGCACGCCTCATTCATTAGACAAAAGCCTGGTTGGGAAACAGTCTTTTGGAGGCGGGCACCGTACGTGCGCGATGGCTTGGCTTTCTTGTTTTTTAATTGCCCGTAGTACATTTATACGGGACAATTAAACGAAATATAATAATATATATTAATCAAAATACTAATTAAAAAAATTTTACTTACCAGAAGCCGTTGCCCAGTTTGTGTTTTCCCATGTGCAATGCACATTTGGGCATGTGTGCGCATTCAAATATCATGTTTTGGTTTTCTTTGTTTTCTGCTGGTGAATTAGAGCTGCGAGCTTTCTAACAAGCCCCTGATTGTCTCCTGTGTTTCAGTATTCTTGTCAGAAACACGCGTCGCGCGTTATAAAAGTCAGCCGCGGGGCCACACCTTGTCACACTTGTGTGTGCGCTGCTCGGATCCCACGCATACGCCTCCACACACGCTCCTACTCACCGTCTTTTTTTTTTTCTTTCTTTTTTTTCTTTTTTTTTTTTTTTTTTGGGTCATATTTTATCCCTGACAGGGTAACAAACAGAATCTCCACTTCATTCACTAGAATCTTTAGCTTAGACTCTGTGAAATTCATTTCTCTTCCTTTGTTCATCGCGTTATCTGATTCGGACACAGAGGATTAGAGGTGAATCCAGGTCACGGGCTATTTAAATAGATTTGCATATGTAAATGGTGGCGTGGGAAAGGATGGAGTGCATGTGCGCTCAATTTCCACGTTGATTGGGAGTACAAAAAGAAACGTGCTTGGATCCATGCGTACACACATGGAATACATCTGAATTTTTTTGTGGTACGACAGTTCTGCGGTTTTGGGTCGCCGAGTTTCACCTAAAATCCACGCACAGTATTGTACATGAGGCCCCTGTGAACTTGCAATCGAGGGACCCTGGTTGGGATACCATATGGCTTTGGTCAGCTCATTCCTCATAAAAGTACGCCGTTCTGGCACCACGAGGGCTGTCTTCATGGAGACATGGGGGTGAGTGCTGAATTGACAGCGCCTTTCTTCCTCGTCAAGCAGCCTAAATGTCGAAAACGAAACAGGCCACCAGGCCTTGGCTCCATGTTGTGGCTGAAAACGGTACTGAAATGCGCAATCTTCCGAACCCGTAGCCACAAGTCGAGGGACGGGTTACGGGAGGAGAGGAGAGAAACAGTTATTCAACCGGAACGGGGCACGCTGCGGCATGCGCATATAGATGATTACCCATGATTCCACGGGGCAACTTGACACTTTTTTAAATGTTAAAAAGATTTCAATTCAAAAAGTAAGGCATCTAAAACCTGAAAAGGTCGTTCCGTGAGTGACTCAACAGGTCGGAGCTTGGTCGACGTGTGTAACAAGACAGGACAGAATTGACCTGCACCGTGACTGAGATCAAGTGTCGCATCAGATACCCTATAAAAGCCGAGTTGGAACTCGCTCTATACTTGCTAGCTGTGTCACCGGTGCCTCCTGCGCTGCAACAGTAAGGACATATACACACAGCCACGGCATGCGCACTCAACACCCGTAGAAAACACAGCGCTCCACTGAGCATCTGTGGGACCCGTTTTATGGAGCTGCGCCGGCATGGCAGCGCGTGAGCTACCTTTTAGTCATTGCCTATAACAGGGCCTTTGTGACTTTGATAGAAACTCGCTTTAACACTTTGAACAACAAAATTGCCGAGAAACGTCCCACTGTTTGTCGGGCCAACCAACGTCTGCCATACTACCTGTCGTATGCTCTTGGTGACGTCATGCGCCTCGGTGGCCGAACGGTTGGCGTCCAGAGCAACGTTAAAAAATTCCATGTGCGCATGCGCACAGCGCCAGAGATCCCCTGGTTGCGAGTTCGAGTCCAGCGAGGCTCACAGTGACATGCACTTCACTTCCAGGGTTCAGTTCACTGGTAAAGGAAGCCATCGGGTGAAATACTGATGCCAGTCACCTTGAAAAATATTATCAAGAAGCAGAGGACTGTCAGTAAAGTGCTCCAGCCAACATTCACTCACTTGGTTTCCTCTGCCTCCATAAGAAGCCTCCTTTGGAAGAGGCTCACCCTGGTGAGGACGTTAAGTCTATAGTTCCCCCATGCCAGGAGTCCGTTGAGCTGTTTAGTTTTGTCATTTTAGTTATGGTTCGGAGGTCCTGTTTTTGGTCTTTTCTTTTCATTTAGGTAGTGGGTTTTAGGCAGGTTTAGTTTGGGGGTGGATATTGGGTGCGACAGCCGCTGGCTGGCTCAGTGTTCCCTCTCTCTTTTGTCTGTTTTGTCCGGGAACCTCCAACCCTTTTGTTTAGTTGTTTTCTTGGAAATTATTTCGTTTGTTTTGATTAATTAATAAAAATGATTATTGTTTTAGTGGCAACTTTTGTCCTCAGGTTTGAACAGCTAAGTCTCCTCCTAAACACTGGACTTTTAATTATTTAAAAACGTAACTTGTGCTTGATGTGTTTACATTATGAGATCAGTTGTAGTCTCTTTAGACGTCCTATGTTGGTCGTCAGTGATGAAGCAGGCAGTGCCATGTTGGTTTAAGCCAGGCAGTCCACTGATACAGAGTACAACAGCACTGCAACTTTAAACTGCATGTACCTGCTTTACAGGTGTTCTTATGGCCATTACTGTCATGTTACATAAACTATTATTATCTATATTAGATCAGAACAATCTCTGCACCAGAAAGATGAACATATACAAGTAGTCTGAAACATATCCTGCATACTGCCGTTAGAAAGTCAATACAAACAGCTGATAATAAACCTGATCAGCCCTGATCAGTAATCAATATACAACACTTATCACACTTAAGTTACATAATGTTTCTGTAGTGTTGACAAAACAATAAAATCATATTAGGTTTTTCCAAGCTCGAGAATAAACCTCAAACTTTGATTTGACGTCTTCTTTAGTTCCTGTACAACATATTCACATGAGGGCATCAAAGTAATAAAGTGACCTTTTTATTCAGATTCATAAACAGTTGTATTGTGTGGTGGAGCGATAGCACAGCCTGAGTATTTAGCAACCTGTTCTCAGACAAATCAGAACTGTACCTTTTTAACATTATGTACATATGTGTATAATCTGCACACACAGAACGAGAAACAAAACAGAAAGGTATGCATGCTTCAGGGTCACCTCCCAGCAAAGCTGACAACATAGATCCAGTCATTCATAGATTCCCTTTTTAAAAATGAAAAATAAATAGATAAATAAAGAACTTGAAAAGATACAAATACCAAACAGCTGCTACAGTTTGTCACCACCTACCTTTCTGTCTTCATCCCAAAAGCTTACTTAAATATTTCTATATTAGCTGCTATCAATGCACTATCAGTGTGATGGGTTCAACATATCAACCAATAAAAACAATTCAATACAAACATCTCTTAGTTTTGTCATAAACTGGCCAAAGCACAGATGGATACATGCAGCTCTGAAATGTATGACGTAGCGAGACATCTGCGACATGAAAAAAGTAATCCTGAAAACATAAACAAAACCTCGAGAATGAGAGCGACGACGCCACCAGAGAAAGAGGTGGACAGAAAGAAAGAAATACTGTGAGAGGACTGTAAAAAGAAACAGACAGCACAGCAGCACATGTCCTGCACCGAGCAACAGATAACCAGCTAGCTTCATAGATAATAGAAAAGATGTACGTACATATCAAAACACAAAGGCTTCGAAAAGTGAAGGCAGACTCTTTGACCGATGCTTCTTACCACAACATCAAAAAACTGCAAACAAACCAAACATTCAAGGAAAGCTTCAGGACTCTCCTTTACTTATAAATACAATAGAGTAGAAATAACAGTAGAAAAAGATTTTTAGAACAAAAGACACGTAAGATGCAACATAATCACAGCCTTGTCCTCTTGGCAGCCGCCACTGCGTCTGGATGAGTGAAGTACAAGTGATCCGACAGCCAGTTTACCGGGACAAGTAGCAAATAAAGCACCATACAGGTGATATCACACATCATTTCAGATGTTTATCGCAGTTATTTTTTCAATTGAAAATGACGATAACAAAGTGGACCTGCTGTTTAAAGAAAAGTAAGAATCATGACGTCTGACAGGCAGCTGATGTTCATGATGGTCGAAAGTTCAACTGGGCTCAAATTCTCAGTTAACAAACATGTTGCATGTGAAATACTTCAGAGGTCACATCTATCTGTTCCTTACACCCTCTTGGTTCTACTCGGGGTCAGAGTCACTGGGGCGGTGGGTTGGAGCCTATCCCAGCATGCCTTGGCTGAATGACAGGAAAGGACAGTTTACAGGTTCTTCCTCTACACTTTTAAACATCTGAGGCTCCATTTACACTTTCAAGGGTATCAAACTTAAACCATCACCAAACAAGAATGTTGACATTAGATGATTTGTCCAGTATCATCACCTGGCTACTACACAGTGATGGTATGGTCAGGGATAGATTGTCATCATGGCAAATAAACTATGTTTAAGGTGTGTGCAGGGCTAGGCAACCAGAGTATTTGGTCAATGCAAACGATGGTCCTGCATGAAGTTTGACACACTAAGCATCTTCCACCACCCCAAACTCCACGCCTTCACTTTCTGCCTTGCTGCATAAAGGCTAATGAATTTTGGCACTGGACATAAATTGTGAGGTACTGGATCATCTAATAAGTCTTCGGAATAATGGACTGCATATCTGTATGAACTCCAGATGTGATTTAATACATTCATGCAGTATATTCAATCTCCGATTAGAATGTTTAGCATTGCACTGCTGTGTCATTGTTGGACTCTAGTAGTAGTCTTTTGTATTCCACACATTATTTTTCCTTGTCAAATTCTCTACATACAGTACAGTGATCACAATGCAAATTGACAGCCAACAATTTAGCTGGGGATTGTGGTGTTCTGGTAGTAGTAAAGCTGAGCTCAGTTTTAAACTCGTAGTCTTCAGATATCCATTTGCCCAAACCTCATGAGGTGGCAAAGTGTAAATGGGGTATCAGAGTCTCCAATGAACCTGACTTGTATTTGGAGTGTGAAAAAAAACAATGTCAACACTAGGAGAACATGCAAACCAAAGCAAATATCTGAACTCAGGACTCAAGTACTAAGCACACCCACCCCTCAGGCTACATATGAGGCAGTAAAAACTGAGGCACAGTTTAATTACTGGACTAGAGATGTAGAAGGGGCTAAGGATGCTGATGGTACACTGCAGTCGGTCATTTCATGTATGAAATAACATGGTAGACTGTGGAACAGATTGGAGTTAACTTAACTATTGCATATATTACACTTGTTTGTCCAAGGGCTCCAGTACACATGAAGAGCTGGATCAGTTCAGGGAGCCACGTCAATGGGCCTCGGAGGCTGTTTTTCCACCAGTCACATTGATTGAGAGGGTAAAGGTTTAGATATTAGAGTACCTGCTCCGTGCAAAGAGCAACACCAAAGTGATTGTACCCAGTCAGAGGCAAGAAGTTCATGAGTGGAGGACACGAAGAAGACTACAAGCAGCTCTCATTCAAACAGCAGGACCAGAGATGCCGAAAGATGAAGCACCAATTTGTCCAACAGGATTCACAGGAAGTCCTCTTTCATCAACTGGAGACAATGTCCACATGTGCATTCTTTGTTGTCAAGGAATCAGGAACTACCTGCTTGCTTGGTTGATGTGATATATCACATTCCCCACAGTTCCCACAGAGGGAATCCCAGGAGCCCTTGTTGGAATTGATGTCTACTTTGATCGACAAGACGTGACATCATTGTCTCTGCTTCTGAAAGCATCACAGAGCAAGAAAGCTTGGAGAGACTGTTGGAGTTTTTTTTTTTGTCCATTCAGAGCATGAAACATCTGTGCTCAGCTGCTGGCCTCATTTTGGACTAAGCCAGAGAATGAGAAGCTGTTCAGATCTAGGCCTCTAGAGCCCACTAGAGCCTCCAATTGTTCGTGGAGTATTCCTGTATTACGCATTGCCCAGTTTCAGTGTGATCCAACCACTCCTGTTTCCAAGCAAACTGTCTAATTCCTGAAAGACCTTTAGCACTTCTCTTGTGTCTGTTCATTGCTGAGGAGCTTGTTAACTTGTTGAACGGCACTGGCTTTCAAATTATTGACATTGCTTTCAGAAGAAACTTAATTGCTATAGTTGAGAGCACAACAAGAGAATGTGCATGGATGGCTTAACTATTATTGACACGGACATCTCCCCTCAGTGGTTTAGTTCTTATTTTCCCAGTAGATCATATTAGTCAGTCACCTCAGCAGTTCCTCAGGGATCATATTTGGGCCCTATTTTCTTGTACTTGTACAAGCTTTTTTTTTTTTTTAATTGTCTTCTTTACCTTTACCTAGATATTTCTGTCATTAAAACATAGTGATCCTCATTGTCTAGCCTCTCTTCTTAATCACATTGTAAAGTGCAGGATTTCATAATTACCATCATGTCTTGGAAAAAGTAATCTATCCTAATCAATTATTTCCTGTTGCTTAGACTTTGACTTCAACAACATCTTTACATTGGTTATACTTGTTCCCTCCTAAAGAACTTTGAAATGTCTGGTGTCTGGGACCAAGCTACAACTCATATTTAACTCCTTATGTACCAGATCCCAGTCTCCAATCTTCAGGTTCTACTGGCCTCGCCATAGTTTAGATAAAATATGTAATGATCCATGTAGACTGTCCACTAATTATCATGACTGTTCCTTTGGCATCAGGGCTACCAGACGTTGCATCCATCTGATAAGCTTTTTTAAAATCTGCATTATATTTGAACAACTTTTTTTTTTTTTTTAAAGCCACATATATTTTATAGTTTCATAGTTTTATCTGAATTCATAAGAGCAGCAGACCACCTGAGAATTTGTGTGCTGGAATTTGCATATCATTCGTATTAATGTCTGAAATCACAGAGAAGATGCACGTCAAGATATGAACTTTTAGTAAGCTGCTAAACTGTAACATGTTTAGTCAAATTCACATTTTTTTCATTCGGAGTAGACGACATTTGATATATTTCAGGATAACTGTAATATATAACATCTCTAAATTCTCTTTGGGTGCATGCCAAATCTCAAACCTGAAGCCATGTTTGCACGTGCACTGCTGCACAAAGTGCATGATTTGTGCAGTAGTAATTTGTTTCTATGAAATATTTGTATTTCTTTCTTTCTATTTTTATTGTTTTACACCATTCTATAGATTAGGTTGTTTCCTTCTTTATTACTTAAATCTTTTCTGTGAATTCAACATTTCAACGCAGAATAAGTTTAAGATAAATTGTGAAAAGTTCTGAAGTATTTGGATGTCATAATGTCTTACATTTGATGTAAAGGTCTTGTTTTTCACTGTTATTGTG
This sequence comes from Larimichthys crocea, assembly GCF_000972845.2. Lineage (NCBI taxonomy): Eukaryota > Metazoa > Chordata > Actinopteri > Sciaenidae > Larimichthys > Larimichthys crocea. The sequence continues at coordinate 2,552,875 of NC_040033.1, forward strand.
TAGCTATCATTTTACTCGTTGCTGTTAGTTTTTGTTAGTACATTTATCATTGGATGGATGATGCATATTGCTACATGCAACTTTAAATAATCTTGATACCATTTTACATACCCTTTTGTATGCATATATATATAAATATGTTTAAAAAATGCTGTTGTACTTTTTCATATTCTCCAGTCTCAGTGAGAAATATAAAAATAACCGTAGTCCTGCTGTGGTGCTGTCATAAAGATCCTCATAGCTAAGTGAGAGACTCAAACACAAAGTACCATAACAGTGACGTACATATATCCACATGACCAAAAAACTTTGTCGAGTACAATCCAGGTATCATTTCGGTGTATTAAACCCATGATTGTTGCTTGCTTTTCGCGTTGTAGCCCAGACAGTGTTCCGCAGAGAGGGATGCAGTGTTGATTTATTTGTCCTGTCTGTCTCACTCCAGGCCAAAAGTGCTGGTTTCCTCCACCGCGATCAGCAGTTTCTCATACAGCATGGTGTATGAAGGGTATGGAGGCAGATCCAGACGGTTGAAACAGGTATGAGCTCTGAACGAGAGAGAGAGAAACAGGCAGACTGTTAGAGACCAGGAAGGGTCACGGATTCCAGGCACGGATGCCACAGTCCATTTCAGAAGCGGCTGTAGACACGCCGTGTCAATCTGCACAGAGCAGCTTGAGCTGAAATGAAGTCAGAGATTCCTGTGGATTTTCAAAATAAAACCCCCTGTGCAAACTGCCAGTCGTAAAAACAGACAAAAAGGAAACAATTTAACTACTTACTCGTTTAGAAGCACATAAACTGTTAGAGCTTTAAGGTTGTTTCTGTGTTTTCTGTTTTATTTTGTAGTTCCACCCTGTCTGTCTTGTCCTATTCTACTTCCTGTCTTGTTACCTGCCTTTTTTGATTTTGCACCTGCCCCTGATTTGATTCACCTGTCCCTGATTAGTCCTGCATGTCTATTTAGTTTGTGTGTTTCCTGGTCTGTCCGTTTTAGTGTTTTTGTGTGTTTTCTACCTTGTCAGTGTGTCGGAGTCCCTCGCAGTTCATGGTTCCTGGTATTTGTATCTTTTCTGTTTTTGACCCTGCCCTTTGCTTTTGCCCTTTTTGGCTTAGTTGCCTTTTCTTTGAGCCTTTTGTTTATGTTTTTTGCTTGGTTTTCCCAGCCACTGTTTGTTTAGTCTATTTTTTGTGTCGTTCAGTTTTTTGTATCCTGCTCCTGCGTTTCTTTGTGTTTTATCCCTCACTGCTTTGTTTTGTCATTAAAGTTAGTGCATGTGTAACTGCCTGCATTTGCAACCATTCCTGTAACCTCCTCACTCTCCGTGACGACAACAAACAAACAAACAAACAAAATCAATGAAGTCACCAAATGACTGGACATGTAGAGGGAGAATGGCTACATTTCAAAATGATGTGTCATTCAATTTCATCTGGATTTTATTTGTACAAAAAAGCTTTATTATATGTTGAGATTAGAGTGTAGACAGAATGTAATTTAATTGCTTTTTTTTTAATTAAAAGAAAAATGTTTATGCTGTCTTATAGTGATGACTATAGTTCTTAGAAAGAATGAATAGGAACTGGCACGTCAGATTTTTTTTTAAATTGCAAAACAAAATGTTCTTGAAATCAGAGTGCTAGACTGTGACTCTTTATAATCCCAGCTGCAAAATTCTAAACAGAGTTAAACTTCAGATTCATTTTCTATCATTGAAAATGAATCTGCATCTGGATCCAGAACACACAGTGATGGACATGTGATGGTCTTTCAGTATATCAATACTTCATGAAAAAGCTGTGATGTGGAGATAAAAGAACTTCTCCATGTTGTGGTTGTTGTTGCTGCAGCAACCTGTCAGCTGTAACTTTTATCCCCATTAATCAAATTATCCCCATTATCTTTTCACTTTCTTTAATAATTTGGAGGAAATAGTACATTTATTGGTACACACTCAGACTTTACAGATATATATAATCTGTCTTTCTGGGAGTCTGGCTTAGATACCTGGGTAGTGATGTGACTTTGCCCCACTTCTCGATGCAGAAGCGTCTGAGGCCGTTGGATCCCCGCAGTGCTGCGAAGCCTTCGTAGGGCACGCTGGACGTCCCGGTGACAAACTGTAGCAGGCGGAGGCGCTGCTCATTGTTGAAACGCTCCACGGCGGCCCAGAACCACCGCATCACTATGTGACCATCGTGGTAACCTTTCGATTGGGAGTCAGGGAATTAACATGTGGCACCAGAATCAAGTTTGCATACACAAGTCGAGCATTGACCAGATACACACACACACACACACACACACACACACGCACACACCTCCTCTGTACTCTGTGTTGCTCCTCCAGTCACTGAGGTCGATCTCTACTGTACCGGCGATAACCAGCTCCAGCTCCCGTGCATCGAACACAGACACCAGCCTGGAGTCCACCACCTGAGATGGAGAAACACAGCAACACACTCAGTTGCACTTATGTGTGTGTGTGTTTGCATTAATATGTACATGCATGTGTGTATAATATTTGAACTGTGACAGTATTGTTCACCTCGTAGAAGCCTCTGACCAGTGCTTCTGTCTGCTGCACCACCCCTCTCTCCACCCTCCACTTGGTCATTCGTTCAATATAATCCTTCTTGTTCTTCTCGGTCACTTGGAGGTGCGAGCCACCCGACTTCAGTTCCCGCTCCGTCACCTGGCAACACAAGAAATACTGAGTCTAACTAACATGGTGAAACAATCCTTTGTATGTCATGAAGAAACATCTGCATGCAGATGATATACACACACACACACACACACACACACACACATAGGCTGACCTGGCCAAAGACCTCCTCGTTGACGGTGAAGGTGAGGTCCAGGATGTCAGTGATGTCGTTGTCTTTCATCCACTGCAGAGACTGGTGGAACTCCTCGTCCAGATACTCCAGATCAGACAGGTCTGTGGGCCTGAAGGACATGCAGAGCTCCACATAAACACAACACACAAACACACACAGTGCCAGTCTGCTAATCATAATCATCATAATCGCTGTTTAGAAAGAGAGCAGAGAGTTACAGCTTTTACAAATCAAGATAAATATTTGAACAAGTGAGTTCATGGTGGACTCAGGACTTAGCAGCTAAAGTAACCACTAACAAGTAAAGCTATAATGAAAATAAAGGATGATTTTGACCTGTCCAGAGCTGTGAATGAGCAAAATGTAGCTGTGGTGTGTGTGCATGTGTGAGTGTGTGTACTGACAGTCGGAGCAGGGCCTTGTAGAAGGGTCTGGTGAAGAAAGCATCCAGAAGGTACTGATGGATCAGAGCCAGGCCCAGGATACGACCACTGAAACGGAACCTGGACACACGCACAGGGAGTCAATAATAGAACCAGTTAAACAGAACTTTGGCACTACGTGAACTGCTGCTGGCATGACAGCACACAGATCACAGCGCCACACATAAATATCAGTCATATTAGTTTGTTCTTTCATGGAGCTGAGGCTGTCAGTCATGTTACCTGATGATGATACAGATCTGTGTTGAAACTAAACACGTCATGTCTTTCACCTTGTTTATGTGCAGCTCAGAGTGTGTGCTCTGTTTGCTGTCTGTCACTCACAGTGTGTTTTACAGAGGGCGGGGTCACACGGGTTACAAACAGGCTCTCAAAATGAACAATGCGCTAACACTGATGGATTGTGTGATTTTATCTGAGCTGGAGCCGAGAATATTCAGTTGGAACAGATCGGTGATGCTGTTCTGCCCTCGTTATTGTGAAGTGATGTAAAGTAGAGCTGTGTGTGATGTGGAGAGGGAGAGCACTGTGCCGGATAATCACATCAAAACAATCATCACTTACACTACCTCACATTTCAGTGCTCACCTGTTATAGTCAGTACAGTCTGTAATTTCAGTGATTCACTGTGTGTGACTGTGTGTGTGTGTGTGTGTGTGTGTGTGTGTTATTCCACAGCTTACCATTCCAGATGGTTCTCAACAAATGCGGACATGGGGCTGATCTGAACGGTGTACGTATCATTAGCTGAGTATTCAAACAGGCCGTAGTATGGATTGAACAGCTCCTGAGACAAGAGGAAGAAGAACTCTCTGGAGGGACCACTGTAGTCCAATCTGAGGAGACAAGAGGACAGAGAGGGGACACGCGGACAGTTAACTAACAATAAAACTGGGACTCAATCTGAATCTGATTCATTCTCCTTTCAGCTTTGGTTTGGTCTCAAACCACTCAGTCCCTCCACACGTGACTGTGATGCCGGCAGCTTTTGCAGCGGCTGATGCCGTGACCAACCATGTCAAGCAGCACAGGTCAAATGGAGCTGGCCAGATAAAGAATCCAGTCAATTTTCAAAATAAAACGTGTAAACCCGTGTAAACTCTAAATCAAACTCAAATCTGAGCAGGTTACTAAAGTCTCTTGGACAAACGCACCACTTCCGAAACACTCCTGGTGGGGTGTGAAGCCCTATAGAGATCAGACCAAAACAGCATTGCGGCGGTGATGTCACAAAGCCATGCCCAATGGGACGATACCGAAAACATGCATGTTGGCAGTTTCAATAGCAAAGAACATACTGAACATGGTCATGAGTGTGTGTGTGTGTGTGTGTGTCTCACCCTTCCTCTCCCAGGAAAGTGACGTAGAGTTTGTTCCTCTGCAGCTCTTTGCGGGAGTACGCCATCACCTGGTTGAAGGTTCCCTCCAGCAAGTGTTCCCTCCTGATCAGCAACCTACAACAAGCAGGACAGCTCACACATCACAGTGGAATAATACTGGAATACAGTTCACAGTAGTCTAATGTCATGAATGAGTTGATGAAGATCAAAAACATTTATTCATGATGAGGAGAACGCAGTGTAATTGACTATTGACTGTATAAAGATGGACAACATGACAGCTCCCCAAAACATGTCAGTCGCCCCCTGGTGGCTGGCTGCAGTATACTGTCGCTCATAAACTCCGCCCCCATAATGCTGGTTCATTGGCCAAACTAAAAATGTCAAAACATTTTGATGCTTTTTGTCTTTACATGACTGACAGCTGAGCCCTGCTCTCCTGAGTATATGGGTGTAACCTCCATACTACAGCTCCAGATGTCAGCAGCTGTATCCAGGATAGTCTGACTTCAGTGGGAGATGCGTCACATTTACTAATACATCTACTGTGACTGCTACAGTCTAATCTTTCCCTCTTCGCTGATGGTACAATAAGTTGCTTCCTGTGTGTCAGTCTTACTTGATCTTGCCCGGTCCCTGGCCGTAGCCCTTGGCTTCCAACTTCCTGTAGAAGTTTCTTAGTTTGGCTTCGAAGTCTCTGCGGTAAGGAGCTGGAGCCCTGGCCCTCTGCAGGCCTTCACACACACACACACACACACACACACACACACACCCAGAACAGAAACACACACAAAGAGTCGATTAAAGAGAGAACACTGTCAGCGGCCTTTATATAAACTGAAGTGGTCCAGGAGGATACATGGAGGTCTATAACAAAACATCAGAAATGTCACTGGCTCCAGACTCTGCAAGGCTTGAAATGTAACACCACAGGTCAGCATACTTCAAATGTAGTCTTAACAAGTACAGAGGTGTTATCAATAAAATAATAAAGGTTGTATTATCATATTATTAGATTATCATTTCATATCAGCTGGAAGCTGGATCAGCTTGTCAGGTGTCAGGTGATGACACCATCAGTCACCTGACCAATGACACTGACACAGCAGACATTGTGAAACGCCAAAGCAGGAAAAGCAGAGGTGAAATGCTCATAATGTTCATCATTAATAATGGCTGCATCTCATTTCAAGGTTGAGTAGTTTATGCTGGCACAGTGACGGTGATGAAACACAGTCCTCATTAAGCTAGCTGCTGCATGTTCACCTTTAGCCTGGAAGGGCCTGAACGCTGTTTAAATCAGTATTAGAGAAATAAACAAAGTTTAACACACTTATAAATACACTTGAATAAAGGTATCTCTTTAGATTTTAAAACAAAAACTGTATATATATATTTAGATTTTATTGCCTGATTCATTGATTCTGTTTATTTAATCATTAAAATGGAATTCCATAAGAAATGACTTGATATGTCACTGCTGTTTATTTCACTGCTAGTCAACAGAACTGACTCATGTCTGGGCTTTCTGACGGGTCACCACACTTCACACTGTTCACTCTGCAGCTCCTGTTAGAGGTGACATGGTGTAAGAGTGTGTGAGACCTCTGAAGGCTGGTGTTCAGCTCAGTTCAGGTCCTCATACACAAACACACACACACACACACACACACACACACACACACACACACCTGTGGCCTGATTGAGGTCTACTATAGCTCATTAAGATAGCACAGCATGCTCTGTCAAACAGCAATGATTACTGTTATGGGGTTTCTGTTATGTGTGTGTGTGTGTGTGTGTGTGTGTCTCTGTCTCTAACAGAATCCAAAGTGTGCTTCAGATAGCCTGCTAGATTAGTGTGTATCTTCACTCATTCAACAAGAACTAAATGACTAAAACTAATCTACATTTTATTTATTAAACGTAGATTCATAAATAAAGAATTCTTTTTCTTTAACAGAATGAATAGTTTTTCTCTGTGACCTTCTTGCCTCAAACAGGAAACTGTTTTATTGTGAAAGGCTGTCTGTCATGGCAGCCATCAGCTTGTGTCATTCATTCACTTGTAGAATGGATATAAAAAAAAAAGTTAATTCTTGACAACAACGATGATTACATTATTAAGTCTGTAATGTTTCATCGTGATTGGCGGTCTGGAAAACCTACCTGGAGAGTTCTGTGGTGAGGAGGCGGGGGAGCAGCGAGGAGAGAAGCTGAAGCCGGGGTGGATGGGGTGAGGCGGAACATACGACATGATTTCCTCTTCATACAAACTACAAGAACAGGACAAAGGAAAGCAGAGGACACATCATTTCTCTGCATAATGTGGAGTCCAAGCGTTCATGTCACGTCAATGCTGGGTTCAGTGATTCTCTACCTTAACAGGATGACCAGGTCTGCATCACATGACAGCTTCTCCACCCCCTGAGTGCCTTCTGTCCGAATGTAGTGGATTTTCTCCCTGAACAGTCGATGAGACACTTTTATACTTTTATACTGCATGCCTATTTGAATTCATGTAGTAAATACACAAAAACCTTCTTTTGTTTTTCTGTGTGAAAAAACAAGACGAAGAAGAATTATTTTTCCAAATGAAAGGACGAGGCGTACCTCAGCGCGTGGTTTCTGCTCAGGCTCGGCTGTCTCTCCTGCAACATGTCGAATATGTTGGGCTGTCGAAGGAACGCCACTATCTTGTCATTGTAAGCTAGAGAGACACAGTCTGATTAGTACTGGAGTTAAACCAATTGTATTATGGCTTCAAATGATTGACGAGAGGTTATTATGCTGTAGACTGCCTACATGGAGTGGTCAGTTGTTGTGAGTCACCGTGATGCTGGCTCCGTATGGCGGCTACCAGACTGTTTCCGGGTCTGGCCATCAGAGAAGCCCCACGACTCCTGGACACGTCAGAGGCCTGCGAACAACAAGCGGTTTCCGCTGAGACACAGCTGGAACTCTGAGTCAGACACTGCCCTCCAGTCTGTGTTCAGATTTGACTCAGAGAGGAAGTAGCTTAAGTACCATAATTGGCTCCTTGAGGTGTGTGTCACAGCCTCTGCTGCAGCGACCAAATAGACTAATACATAAATGTTTCTATGATATGAACGTATCATTTCTGTGGTATGAGCGGTCACCTCACCATCAGGGTCTACTTTTCACTGCATCTGACATGCACGTTATTAAGCACTGCACATTAGTATTCAAGCTGAAATCATGCAAACTGTGTTTATTGTTATCGTGTGTGTCTTTGTTTAACTATGTTCCACTTTGTGGAACTATATATTTATGAGCTGCCTTCAGTCAGAACTAATGGGCTTTTGACCACATCAGTGCATGGAGAGCATCTCCAACTATTAACTGTGCTTTTTTCATACTACAGCATCACATGTGATGTGAAACTCTGAATGGACAGTACAGATGTGTGTGTTAGTACCTCCCCGGCGCTGTAGCTGCGTAGTCTCTGCAGATGTTGCCTGTGGGCGAGGTGGCCGGGCAGCCGGCCGTTCTGCAGAGGGATGCGAGGGTCGATGAAGGTTGTCGCTCGACTGTTGTGGTCCACAAAGAAAGACTGCGAGAGCAAAAAATATAAAATAAAGGTACACTGCATCTGAGAGTGTTTGCTGGTTTCATATTCATGAGAGCTATACATGATGGATCGACCTTCTCTTTTGTTCGTACTGTTTAGAGCATCACAATCAATCAGCTGAATATGAGTACCACTCTAGTGTTCCTCAGTTCATTTCCAGGTATGACGCAGTCATCTCCATCCATAAAATTCAGTTTTTTTTCAGTGAAGTGGTTTTGAAGAGAGCACAGGCCACTTTCAACACTTCATAGAAAGCTGTCTGACACAAGGTGAAGCTGTGAAAATAACTAAACGCAGCGTGCTCTTAGCCTGACATTGATGTTTTTTAGGTGGATAAAATACACTCTGTTGCTGCCCACGTCCACAGCAGGACATTTCTTAGCATATATGCTGTCCTGACTAGAATGAAGTGTCTCATACAACCCCACACATGGGACACACCTTGCCCTGGGGGTCAGTCTTGATCTCCCACCCTCGCGGCAGCTCCAGCTGGATGTCTGCAAACTTGTTGAGGAACACCACCAGGTCTCGGTTGTGCTGGTAGCGCTCGAAGTTTCTGGCGTCGCGACGCACCTTCAGGATCATGTGCTTCACACAGCTGCTGCTGGTGAACATCCGGTACGCTGCCTGGAGAGAGAACAGCCATGCTTAACTCTAATAACTATAAAGCACATATATATACTGTATGAAGGTGTGTGAGAGTGTGTGTGTGTGTAGCATTTACATAGTTACTGTGCAACACAGTGAAGAATTCTGGGTGTGTGATGAACTTGACGGCAGGTGATTGGAGGAGATGGCTGATCTTCTGATGATTGACAGGGGAGGCGGGGCCTGCAGATACACAGCAGGTGAATTACTTTCTATGGTATGTCTAAGCAGTTCACTGAAGGAGGCTTTGAGTGAGGTATTACATGTACAACTAATAAATATAATAGTTCATACTGTAAGAAAAAGTACTGCATCAGAAAAGAGAACATCATTTCTGTCTGAAAACCCTCAGAGGAGCATGAACACACTCAGAAACAGTCGTCTGTTCTGAGGCAGTGTGTGAGGCGGCTCAGCACCTGACGGAGGAGCATCCGGATCAGTCTCTGTACTGCTGCTCCGCTCTAGCCTCGGATTCCCACAGTCCTCCTCTGTGGCCATGGTCCTCTGAATGTTCTGGTACCTGCAGAGAGAGTTCATAAAGAGTGTGAACTCCTCTACATACAATGTGCTTCACAAACAAATGTTGACGTTTATGAGTTTCCTTTGCGGTCGACAGATGTCAGCCTAACTCCACCACAGCTGTATGCAGCTGAGAACACTGTACTGACTAAGACTGCCTCACTCGCTTGTTTCAGCACTTTTCACTGACGGAAATTAATATTGAGGTGCACTGAAAGACAAAGTTTTAGGTAGCTGGTATTTCTCTTTTGTTGCTGCCAACATGACAAACTCTTCACACAGTCTGACCTCCTGTTGAGTTGTTCCATCTGCTGGGTGGATCCTGAGCGGGGGATGCCGTGGTTACACTTGCCGCCTTGGTTCGGCCTCTGCCACGTCGTGGTCCGGTTGACGTGGTCGACGTAGAAAACTCTGCCGTGGCTGTCGATACGAGCTTCCCAGTCTGTGACGACAGAGAGGTGGAGGACAGTTAGACAAAGAGAACGTGTTCATCTGTCAGCTGATTTGCACTGGTTGATATTCATTGACCAGCATTCACACTGCCCTTCAGTGTTCAAGGCTTTTTTGATCACTTAAATTATAATAATAATTGTAACGCTTCCTTTCAACTGGAGACACAAGAAGACACATCATATCTGCACACAGCTTCAAGAAGGCACACTGTTATATCGATATATTTTACAGTATTATCAGTACACTTCATATATTACTGATATAGCATATCAATTCTTCCTTTCATGATCACTCTTAAGTACAGTATGCCCCACACACAGTTTTCAGTTTATCACCACCCACTCAGCCTCTGCTTTAAAGAGAATCAGGGTGTGTTCTCTGCTTTGATGGTCTAATGTCTTCATTCATGGTCTCATGCCTGCTTTGAAGACCACCAGGACTTTCAGGCTTTTTTCTGACGAGCTGATTGGTTGTAGGATTTAAGTCTATGGAGCAAATGATTGGTTAATATGAGCTTATCACTTTATTTTGTAAAGATCTTAAAGACACTCTGACAGTAAAGCAACAGCCAGTGGAAGACAATGTTTGTGTCCACCACTGGTGAAAACTACAATGTAACACAACATCCCCCTTTCAGAAACAACAAAATGTGTCAAACACAAGAGCATCATTCTGTCATTCTGGACTGAGCGGTGCACTCGTTGCTAAAACGTTAAATCAACGTTATGAAATGATAATACAGTCTGTCAAACATCTGCATTATTTATTCACACGTCCAGCAGACACAACTTTACCATTAATCCATTCATTCACCTGATGAATGGAAATCCAATAGTCACCCTTTGGCTCTGCTGAGAGAAACATGTGGCTCTTTAGCTGACCAGTGGAAGGAATCACGGATGGATTATAGAAGCATGAGGAGACAGCTAATCAGTCATGTGACTTACAGCTGAATTTATATTAAAGAAAGTGTTTCCATTAAGATTTTTAACTCTTTTTTCCAAAAAAGTATTCTTTATAATTGTATTTTATATTTCTAGCTTCAGGACACGAATGATTAAATTAGGGGTTGCGTGAATGTTTTGTTTTGGAAAAATAAGAGCCTTAGTACATATATTATAAAATGAGCATGTATGTATGTATGTATGATAAAATGAGTAAATGATGAATGAAAGTTTTCGTTCAGTGCTGCGTGGTATTTCTGTTCATTTTGTTGCCTGAATGAGATCTCTGCTTAGAATTGGAAAGCTGTTGTTTTGTTGTTGTTGTTGTGGCCATCTGATATGTCACCATTAGGATTTCATTTGGCTCATAAATATCTACAGTGTGAACGTGTGAAACAAAGACTGGAGCAGTTTTTCCCAGCTCTGACTAACTGCAGAGGGAGGAGGAGGAAGATGAAGACTGCCCCCTCAGGATAGAAAAACCCTCTGTTGGCTGTCACGACTATGCCCACACACACACAACACACACACACACACACGCACACGCACACACACACACACACACACACACACACACACACACACACACACACAGAACAGCCTCTTATTGGCAGTCCTGACCATATTTTGGAAGTCAGTATTCATACCGCGGTTTTGTAGCCTTGCTGTGCTTGTGTTTGGTCAGGATGGTGTTAGGTGTTTAATAATGACACTCACTTGTTTCTCTTTCAACAGAAATGAGGAGGTGATTGTGATCTGCGCAAACACAAAGTGTCACTTGATGTAAATGTAGTCCTCTGCCTGTATGTGTAGTGGATGGGATCCATGGTGTCAGACGATTATGCATGCTGTATATCTTGTAAGAAAGTGCTTCACTTCACTGTACTGCCATTGACCTCAACACACTTACAGTCGAGACTGAATTTGAATGCACTCTATGTCTCTATAGTATATTCTTTATGGATTGTATGGATTGCAACTGTGACACAACAGACAGTGCCCGTTCACAATGTCCTCATTAATGAACAAACAAATATCTCTGAATTTGGAGATAATGCTGTCCAGAAATTGTAACACTGAATATACAAATATTTTTTATGAAGCTATCTTTGTGTGTAGCGTTGAAGCTGGAATCCAGGAGGTCCAGGATTTGAGCAGCACCTTCCCCGACCCACTAATCAGAGAGAGCCAATCTATCGACTCACCTTTATTTAGTCACTGAGTCTCTAGTTTTAGGGGTGCTGTTTTGATGTGTTAGTGAGGTTTTTCTTTCTCGTTTGGTTTTCATTCAGTCAGCATAGGCTCTGGTTTAGAGAGCTTTCTTTTTGTTATATTTATTTGTTTGTTTGAACAGCATCCGCTCACCCTTTAGTACCTCACCTCCTTTTGTTACAATTAATCTCTAATTTCTTTAAATAAATCTCTTTGTTCATCACAAGAAAACCTGGTTTTATCTTACTTCCTTGTACCCCTTGAGCTGAATCATCTCTGGCCAACAGTGGAATATATAAAGTTAGAAGCACTTACTGCTTTCAAGTTCAATATTTTGGGGAATAGGATTATTTGTTTTATATACATTATGGCTAGCCTGGCTCTGTCTGTGGTTTTAAAATCCACCTATCAACACCTCAGAAACTCACTGATTAACTGTCTGTATCTCAGAAAAGAAAAACGGATCATTTGTTCTGGAAGTTCTGGAAATAGTTCAGGACAAATAACAGTTTATCCGTGCTCTCAGCATTCTGTGCAGGTTTTGGTCTGCGTTGACAAGGCTTCAAGAAGCTGCACACAGTCTGACTGTTTTCCAAACTGCCACTAAAAGCATGGACATTTTCTTTTACTCTTCTATTTGTGCATAGATAAAACATACAGAGGTGTTGATGGGAATATTTTTGAAGGTTATAAACCACTCTATAAATCCAAAGAACCAGAAAACAGACTGCACATTTTTACCATGCTCTGAGACAGCCAACACCCCAACCATAAACCAAGCAGCAGCGAGCAGTGTAAAGACTGTACAGCTAAACCTAAAGAGGTGTGAAAGGGGGGAGGAGGAGATGATGAGGGTGAACACAGAGGAGATGAAATATGTTTGCAAAGCAAACATAGAAGGCGGCATGCAAATGATTGAAACAGCACAGCAAACCAAGGTGTATGAATGAGACTCCAGAGTAAGACTGGGAGGTGTTGGTTCTTACTTGGAGGTAAGGCTTGGTCAGTGGCAGCAGGAAAATGGTTTAGGTCATGGCTGGGTCGCAGGACTGGAAGATGGCCAACAGGAGGGGAGAAGTCTGAGCCTACAGGACATCAGAGAGACAGTACGGTATCAATTACCAAAAGGCACCTGTCAGGCTAGGAAAGGACTGGACTTTGCCCACTTGGCATGTGGAAACTCCACATTTTTCACACTTAACCGTATCACTGCAGACTAGTGTCCCTGATATTCTGTTAATATTCTCATATTGTCCTGAATTTCACTGCAGGAAGTGCAGCCCTTTTTCTGTTAGCAAGGTGGAGAGTCAGAGTGTGGAGGTCGGGTGGTGGATACCCATGGTTTATGTAGCGTATCCTCAACGTCTGCCTAACCTAAAGCAGTTTGAATTGATTGATATTAGCCACTTGGGGGCAGCAGAACAAGCTGTAAACACACTGACATATTATCAACGCATAGAGTTGATTTGAAAAGAAGCTGTGCTGCATTCTACACTGCTGGAAATGAGGATGACACAAGCACATGGTAATATAAGTACATTGATTAATGTAGCTCTAGCCTTTACTGTAAAACACTGTAACGCACTGTAAAAAAATGTAAAACACTGTAACGCACTGTAAAACACTGTAACACACTGTAACACACTGTAAAACACTGTAACGCACTGTAAAACACTGTAACACACTGTAAAACACTGTAACACACTGTAACACACTGTAAAACACTATAACACACTGTAACACACTGTAACACACTGTAACACACTGTCACACACTGTAACACACTGTAAAAGACTATAACACACTGTACCACGCTGTCACACACTGTAACACACTGTAAAACACTCTAATACACTGTAAAACACTGTAAAACACTGTAACCCACTATAAAACACTGTAACCCACTGTAACACACTGTAACACACTGTAACACACTGTGACGCACTGTAAAACACTGTAACCCACTGTAAAACACTGAAACACACTGTAAAACACTGTAACACACTGTAACACACTGTAAAACACTGTAACGCACTGTAATGCACTGTAACACACTGTAACGCACTGTAACACACTGTAAAACACTGTAATGCACTGTAACGCACTGTAACAGACTGTAAACCACTGTAACGCACTGTAACACACTGTAAACCACTGTAACGCACTGTAACACACTGTAACGCACTGTAAAACACTGTAACACACTGTAACGCACTGTAAAACACTGTAACGCACTGTAACCCACTGTAACGCACTGTAAAACACTGTAAAACACTGTAACCCACTGTAAAACACTGTAACGCACTGTAAAACACTGTAAAACACTGTAACCCACTGTAAAACACTGTAACGCACTGTAATGCACTGTAAAACACTGTAACGCACTGTAACACACTGTAAAACACTGTAATGCACTGTAACGCACTGTAACAGACTGTAAACCACTGTAACGCACTGTAACACACTGTAAACCACTGTAACGCACTGTAACACACTGTAACGCACTGTAAAACACTGTAATGCACTGTAACACACTGTAACGCACTGTAAAACACTGTAATGCACTGTAACACACTGTAAAACACTGTAACACACTGTAAATCACTGTAGCACACTGGCACTGAACATAATCATAAAAGAGTTTTGCAGAATCCAACACTGACATCCTGTCTGAATTCACACTGATCAGCTGTCTCCTGACACGTCGTTAGAACAACACTCCAAAGTCAAACCAGCACCTCACTAGAAGACGAACTCTCATTGGCTACTCGTCGACTCTTTTGAAAAGCTGAAGTATTTCCATCTGCAGTTCAAATGATAATTGTGCTGGATGAGGGGGACATGCATTAATGCTAAATGGAAAGACACAGGCATGCTTTGAGGAGGGTGTGATAAGACCAAGTGAAGTCAGCCTGGTGGAGTTGTAATCCATACAGTGCTATCACATTAATGAGGGAGCATTACCCCCACTGTGTACAAACATTATCAGCAAAGACACCGTCATGGCAGCTGAAAAATGAGTTGACATGAGTCTACTCATGAGTAGATACAGCACATCAGTGCAAAAGGCAGAAACATCATGGTAATCACAGCGCAGAGAAATGTGGAAGAAAAAAAAAAATCACAAATGCTATTACTGAGTGTAGAAACATAACATCACAGGTTCTGAGAATTAGTCACAGAGCCAAGGTATTCCTACAAGCAGACATGTTCTACATGTAACTGTGATGCAGAACAAGTTCTTTTAAATACATCTAAATGAAACTGTTATTCATCCGAACATAGATCGACATGAACCCTCAGTTTCCCATTAGGGTGTGCTGACAGTGACGGTCAAAATATATCTAAATATAGCGCACACTTAGACTCATATCGATTGTTTGCTGGGTAAAATGTGTTTTATTGCCGTCCCCGTCCACAGCAGCACATTACTTAGCTTCACGCTCGTCTTCCTGTCCACTTCCCCAAACAGGAGGCGTGCAACCGCCATCAACGCTGACTATGGAGTACCTCATTCAAATGATCTAAAATATGCCTTTAAACACTGGAAGCTGACGTCAGTCCAACTGTCACCATCCACCTTCACATATTCAGAGGATGGCCTGCCAGTGTCTTATTGTGATGATTCATTTTATGGATTTAAATATAGTTAATACGTTTACTGTCAAACCTGACAATAATTGCATGCTAACATTATGTAGTAGTATTAATTTAATAACTAGCTAAATGAAAATAGTTGTTTCAATGGACCCCTAAACCAAACATGTATGACATGTGTCGTGAATTTAGGTTTGTAAATCATGTCTTTATGTTGGACAAAATAGATTTCGTGAAATTGATTATGACGGACGAATATGAAAAGCTGAAGTTGGGAATTTTTTTTTGCGATTTTGTAATTAGTCAAAGAAAGGAAACGGGTGCTCAGTTGAAGCTGCTAATCTACTTTGGATAAATAAAGTTTGTATTGAATATGTGTGATCTGTGATTTTGAAATGATTATTACATGATTTTGTTTGTTATTGCTTGTTGTATTTTGTAATTTTCGAATTTATGCTTTAGTGACATAAAAGATTTAGACATACTGACACATATGAATGATCCATAATGACTTGTATCCTTATTCTTGCCATATTCAGGCTTTTTAATTGTAATTTTTGTGACGATGACAGACAGACTGTACATGTTGACTGACTTCAGCGGAGAGTTTAAATGTCTCCTGCTGTCCAGTGCACACCCACACCACCAAAATCAACCCAACAACACTCACTCTGCAGATCTCTTTAAATAGCTACAACTCTGTCTCAGCCTGTCCCAGCATTACTCACTCACTTCCTTGTTTACTCTGCTGCATTTTGGGATTCTGCTGTGTTTGTGTCACGCTGAAGGAGACAGAAGACCCAAATCTGATCTTCCTTCCTCGCACATTCAAAATAAATCACATTGATGATTTTAAAAAAAGGACTCAGCTGAGCACAGCACTGAGTACAGTATGAATTAGTATGACTGCATCATATATGTGTTAGAATAAAAAATATTCTCTGAAATGAAAATCTGAACAGAATCTCAAAATGACACAAACATGTCTACATGATTGTATATTTGCTTTAAAACACAGATATTAAGCAGTGGTTGGCTCAAAACTTTCTTCATTTAAACGATGACAAAACTGAGTGTATTGCATTTGGGAATACTGCGACGGCTGGCCTCGGCACCCTGTCCTCTAAGCTGAATTCAACCATTAGAAACCTGGGAGTGACCTTTGACAGTCACCTCAGGTTTGACAAACATATCAACAACGTTGTCAAGACTAGTTTCTTTCAGTTGCGTCTCCTGGCCAAAGTAAAAATGTTTTTAAGCCGTGACGACCTAGAGAAAGCCATCCATGCTTTAATAAGCTCTAGGTTAGACTATTGTAATGCACTTTATGTTGGCGTCTCCCAGTCATCTCTCAGTCGACTTCAAGTTGTGCAAAACGCTGCTGCCCGTCTTTTAACTGACAGCAGCAAACGTGTGCACATCACTCCTGTTCTTAAATCCCTTCATTGGCTTCCTGTCTTTTATAGAATTGATTTTAAACTTTTAACATTTGTTTTTAAAGCTTTTAAAGGCCTCGCCCCTTCATATTTATCTGAGCTTTTAACTGTCCGCAATCCTGCTACAGCTCTGAGGTCTAAAGATCAACTGTCGCTGGAAGTGCCCAGGTCAAAATATAAACACTGGGGTGACCGAGTGTTTTCCGTTGCCGCCCCCCGGCTCTGGAATAAGCTCCCCGTCGAGATGCGTCTCGTTTCTGACCTGGGCCTTTTTAAATCCAAGCTAAAAACCCACTTATTTAGGATGGCACTTTTATCATTTCTTATTCGATTTTGTTGCATTTTATTGTTTTTATTTTGTTTGTTTTTTACCTATTGTTCTCGTTATTTATTATCTACTGTAAAGCACTTTGGTACACCGAAAGGACTGTTGTAAAGGGCTGTATAAATAAAGTACATTTACATTTACATTTACAAATATACCTGAAGGGCTTCCTGTAAACATGAACCAATTATCAGAGCAATCACAATCATGTCTATAATATTAAATTCAATTATGCAGTTGTAATAGTGTACAGCAATACTGAACCAGATCAGATTTTATACCTATAAATATACTATGTGTGGACATTCATAGCATGTTATTTTCCAAACAGAAAACCTGTGGATGCGCAGTGATCTGCTGTGTTTTGATGAGGACAGGAGGGAAAAGAAAGAATAAACCTGGCGGGGAGTATGGCAAAGTGGTGATTGCATTTCAGAGTAGGGGAGTTACATTGTGTGTGTGTGTGTGTGTGTGTGTGTGTGTGTGTGTGTGTGACCTACTTTTCTATCACAGCCTGTAACAGTCATCATGGAAATTGCACAAATACAGTAACATAGTCATAATCTGTGAAACAAGGCCAGGCTACATTAAGCAGTGATTTAAATGTGTATGTGTGTATAACTGTGAATGGTATTTCATGTAATTTGCGGTGTGAAAATGAAATCAGCATCAACAGCTTCTATAAACGTCTGATCACATGTTTGTCCTTTACCTTTTCACAAATGAAATATGTAACCTATCCGGATTCATCATCATCATTAAATATTAATGGCTTTAGGGTATAAGAACATTGATCTCAATTAATGAATGACCTTTTGGTGCACGAGGGACACCTCCTCATCTCACTGTTCATCAGTGTCATTATTTATTAAATGGAGTAAAGAGTTCTGCTGCCTGTCTGACAGTTTGACAGCACACAGACTGTGCTGGAATACCCTGAACAATAATGGCTTATACTCTGTGTACATTTATTCTGGAAATGTCAACAACAGAAACTACTTTACAAAATACACAGCAGCAGGTGTGCAGTAAGACGATGCTATGAGGGACCGTGAAGGATCTAACCCTGCAGACCTGGGCTCAGATCTCTGGTGTGGTGATAGATGAAGCTACAGAGATAGATATATTTGAGAATACTAATAATAGATCCATATGTAACAGAGTAAAGGAATCACAATGCATACAGACATAACAAGTGTTCTCTGTATCAAGTGTAATGAGAAAGTTGGTTGTTTTATATACACTGTATGGACCTGTGTGTGTGTGTGTGTGTGTGTGTGTGTTTTAATAAATTTGAATGTGTGCACGTATGCTGCATGTAAAAGCTGAAATGGATTTTAAATAAACAACCAATAGTGTATTTATTGGCATAAAATAATATTGGACTTTTTACCCATGGAACACTGCCAGACCAGAGGAATAAATGGTTTATTTTATCGTTTATGTTTCTTGATTATGTGCGGTATAGAACATGTAATGGATTCTGAAGGAGCTTCATAGACGGGGAATGATGGTTAAATGCAAAATGTTTTCTTGTTGTTATTATTTCACTATTTCATTGATTTATCCAGCTACTAAATTCATTTTGATTTGAAACATCTTTGAATATGTCTGGAAGCTTTTCACAGAACAAAAATGAAGTGTGATTCATTTAGATGAATAAATCAGAGCCCATAATTAATTAGATCCATTTCTTTAATCGCTCGGGAGCCCTAATTATTATTATTATTATCATCATATGATATCCCATCATGCTTGTCAACTAAGACCGTGCTGTGCTACATGTACAATTATGGAGGGTGTGTGTTTTGCTGTGTTTTGTGAGTTTTCAGAGGAATTGCGTGTGTGCATGTGTGGGTGTGAGTTTTAGTACGACCAGATTTACATTAGTGATGTAATTGAATGTATCACGACAAATAAACTTGTTTCAAGTGTTGACTTTTTGAGTTTAAACAGAGAATGTTGGAATAAAAGGCTCTCTAACAGAGGCTTGTTCAAAATTAGCAGTGTACCACCTGATAATCAAGGAATAGACACACTGCCAAAGCACAGCAGATGACCAAATGAAGCTCCAACTGTTGTAATGAATGCATGTTTAGTGAAGCTCATACTCCAGCAGACAAACATTAGGAAGCTCATGTTTTATCTCACCGAAGCTGTTCCGGTCGCTGGGTCCTGCCACAGCTGGCTCCCCGTGCTCTCCTCTCCTGGCCTCCTTCCACCTCCCTGTCCTTCTCTCTCCTCCAACCCCGCCTGCCTCCTGGCCTTCCGGTGTCTGGCCGACGTCGGGCACCGACTCGAAGGCGCTCTCCTCATCTTCATCTTCGTCCTGGGAGGAGAAGACGGTGCTGCCGGACAGTCTGTTGCTGTCCACCGAGGAGAGGCGGGTGTGGCTGCAGAAGCGGTTCCTCCCCTCGTAGCCTGAGTTGCTGTAGCACGACGTGCTGTAACATGAGGTGCTGTAGCAGGAGGTGCTGTAGCAGGAGGTGTCGCAAAACTCACACTCGTTCTCGCCGGGATGTCTGTGTGTGCTCCCACCGACCCTTCTTCCTCCTCCTCCGTTACTGGAATCCCCCTCCTCAATCTCCAGGCAGGAGGGAGAGATCCTCCTGACTGCTGCATGTCCCACTCCCTCACCCTCCAGGAGCTGGTTCAGCTCAGAGAGGCGTTCAATGGAGAGGCTGCGGGGTAGGGAGCGTCGGCAGCAGGGGCCCGGACACTCTGGGACCTACAGGAATACACATGTATGAAAAAATGTTTAAACAAGGCTTTCATTGTCTTCCAGGGCAAACAGAAGTTGGCCAAACATTGCTAAGAGACATGTACATGCT
The DNA here is from genome assembly GCF_000972845.2 of Larimichthys crocea. Taxonomy (NCBI): domain Eukaryota; kingdom Metazoa; phylum Chordata; class Actinopteri; family Sciaenidae; genus Larimichthys; species Larimichthys crocea. Next base: position 2,573,059 of record NC_040033.1, read on the forward strand.
CTTATTTCTGTACATAACCCATTTGTTTCTCAAAGGCCATTTTAAAACTGAAATTTAGCACAAAAAAAATTGGTGACACAACCAACACATCATTAAACTTCATCTGTAACTATATGACCCACAAAGAAAGGTATATGAATGTGTCCTTTTAGCTAACTTATTGGCTAACATATGTTAGCTTATGTTCCATTGAAGCTTAACTATGATTCTGGGCTATATAACCAGTGAAATTATGCTCATATTAGCTCACACAGCAGCGTGTTCCATGTCTAAGTAGTAAAGGAGGAAGTTGACTGAGGTTCTGATCAAGGCTTACTCAACTGCGACTGGAGCAGAAAGAAATAGGGACAGGGAGGGTCAGCTGGATATTGTCACTGAGATGTATTATTATTATTAATTATGCATAATTATTTCTTATTCCATACAATTGTGTATCTCCTGCCTCCTCATGGCTTAAGTTACAGTCTGAAAGCACTATTACTTTTCTCTCTTCTTCTTCTTTTGTCTACTTGTCTCATTCGAAGTATTTGTATTTTTTATAACTTTTTTACTTAGTAACTCGGGTACAGTTTTGTCTACTCTACCCATCTGGCCAATGCAGGCTGTACCTGAGAAGGAGACTGGGTTGTATCCTCCTCGTCCTCCTCCTCTTGCCCCTCCTCCTCTTTGGAGGTTTTAAGTGTTGGTGATGTGGAGGTGGTATCTTGAGTGATACTCGTATTCTCTCCCTCCCTGGTCTCCTCCTCCTCCTCCTGGCTGGGAGCTCGTTGTTGGGCTGATGGGAGGCTGTGGAGGAGGTGGTGTATGCGGATGTAATGGGATCGGGGTGTCTCCGGTTCACCGCAGGCCGATGCGATCACTGTCTCCAGCTCTGATACTGGGAGGGAACAGGGGCGGTTTTTGCGGCGTGAGGGAGCATGGGAGTTGTAGTTAGAAAAGAGGGACTGGCAGGTGCAGGGGACGCAGCTTCTTTCTCCTCCCTCTGTCACCTCCTGTGGGGCTGCTTCAGCTGGTACTACAGCAGCCTCCTGGGATCTGATGTTTCCCTCTGTGGGGGCCTCCACAGTACCAGCCTCAGCGTTTGTTGTTACTCCTGCAGGAGTGTCAGAGTCTGCCTTTGGCTCTGTTTCCTCCCCAACCTGCTTTTCTGCTAATGTCACCTCCTCCTCAGCTTGTGGTGCAGACTCTGCTCTCTGCCCGTCCTCTTCTTCCTCCTGCTGCCTCTCCTCCCTTCCTCCCTCCTCTCCCTCGGCTCCATTGTTCTCCTCCTGCTGTTCAGCCAGTGTCCCCTCCTCCTGTTCTACCTGGGGCTCCTCCCTCACTGTGCTCTCATCCTCCATGGTTCCTTGCTCCTCATCTGCTGTTGCCTCAGCCTCCTCCTTCTCAGCAGGTTGGACCTCCACAGGTGCGGAGGTTTCTGCTGTGGAGGCCGGTGGTGCAGAGGTCTCAGGGTTGGGAGGGGCATCCAGGGGGAGGTCAGGCATGTCGGGTCCCACGCTTAGTGTGTCATCATCAGGTGCCTCTGCAGCAGCATGGTTTTCATTGGCTGCATTTTCCCTCTCAGGACAGGCTGCCTCGATGACCAGAGACACCTCCTCATCATCTGAGACAAGAACACATGGAGACGTTAGATATCCACTGAACTCACATCATCTGACTTACACAATGTTGGGCTGCGTCTGCTGAAGTTTTTACTTAGCATTGCACTGCTATAGCATTACAAGCAGGAGATGCATCAGAACCAGAAATATTTGTCTTTTCCATTCTGTACGGTTCAATTCATGACATGCATAACAATAACATAGAGCATAAGTTTAAAGGTGTTTGCAGTTGTCCTCTATAAAGATAACTTGATGCAAGATTTTTTAAGCAATACTACAGAACTTTTCTTCCTGGAATTAACAGCTTCTCTATAATTTTGATCCGACACTGACTGCTGAATTTCACGGCTGTATGGCATGCCAGGTGAGCCGCAGCCACCTGATCTGCTCTGCTGAGGATACACAGCTGTTCTTTTTCGATCTTCTCATCATAAAACCAGCCAAAGGAAAAATAATTTAACTACTACCAACTATTTGACATTTGACAGATTTTGGTGAAACTGGTTTTCCCTCTGGTGTCTTCGGCTGCTCCACCTCAACTCTCTGTGATTTACAGAGTTTCCTGATGGACAGTGGAACTTTACTCAGACACTGCTCAGACAGTGCTCCGCAGACTATGAGCTCAGAGCACCGTGGGGGTGTTTATGTCAATATCCATAGTGAACAGCTTTGGACTGCTGAGAGGCTTTCAGGCCTGGGGCAAGATGTAGTCGGTGGGGACTGATGACAGGGAGTGGAACCGGTGACGTGCTAGAACCGGAGCTGGGCGAGCAATGGGCAATGTAACTGGACTCAGCAGCCTCTGAGAACATGGCAGAGGCAAAAAGACCAAAGAAAGTGTCTGCAGAGAAAGCTAAGAAAAGAGAAGGACAGTGGTCGAGCAGAAGCACGAGATGTCTTGTGTTGTTGACCTTGCTCGATGTTGACTGAATGGTAACATGAATGCACATCTACAGCTGTCCATATTTACAGTGTATAAGTGAAGCGCATTCTTACATAATATTACTTTAAGGCCAAGGTGGAGATAATACGTCGAATATAACATGAAGCCTTATGTACCTGGGTGAATAGATGATGTCAGCTCAAAGCGGAACTGCAGCTGGCCGCAGACATGATCTGTTGGCAACCTGCGACCCAGTGAATAACTCACTACCCGATCCCTGCGGACAAAGACACGGTGTGTAAAGTCCAAGTACAGGGTAGAAGTTGCTATTCTGACAAGCAAGAACAGGCACTAACGAAAATGCAGGCTGTCTGTACAGAATAATAATGATATCACAGTTAAAATAGTACTAGGAAATAGTACTGTAATGGGATTCAAACTGCCACCCACATCCTACATCTTCTCCGTTGTCCGTGTGGGCAAACGTCCACAGCTCTACAGACTTAAATTATTAAGCACTAGAGTGACATTTGGACTGAAGACAAACACTCAGCATCAGTGTGTATGGGGTGTGTGTGTTTTACCCAATGGCGTGTTTTTCCAGCAGCCTCTGGACGGGGACGGAAAGCTTCCCCAGGAAGCGCTTGATGATTGGCCGACTCTTGGCAAACTTGTCCTTCACTTCGATCTCCAGGACGTCAGTGGGCAGAGAAACAAAGGTAAATCTCTGAAGAAACAGACAGAGGAGAGAGTGTTGCAAGGATTAAACACTCACACATTAGTGCCCTGGAGATGAAACCTGCTCACTGGATCACAGATGATTTAACAGCTGTATGTAGCTGCAGGTTGTAATGAAAGCGATATCACAGACGCTTGTGTGAAGCAGAATGGATCAGTACATTGGCTGAGTCAATGTCAGTGGTGCAATGCGCTGCTACAGCTGGAAGATGTGCCAAATGAACTCTGAGTGACGATGGTGGTGTCTATCTATTTATGACAATGCTAACACAGTAGTGATATCAGCAGGTAATGTTGACCACGGTTCATTGATGCAGCGGAGTGCTGACACAGAGGTCACCTGGCAGTAAAAGTTCAATGCAATGCAAGGTCATGTGGCAGGGCGCTGCATCCAACAATCAAATCTAATGTGGTGCCTGCACACATTCCAGGTAGAGTACTCTTCCTGCTGTTTCCATGGAGACCATTGTGTGCAGTCAGTGTGACAAGTCCTCAACTCATGGATCTGTCGCTCTAACTGGATTTTCTGGAACATATTTTGTGTCTCACCAGTGCTGGAAAAAACATACCTCCACTAGTCACATGTGGTTGATATGAAGTCCACTGAAGAAGGTCAGTGTTGGTAAAGTCAGTAAATTTGAAATTGATGGTGGTAATCAATGAAAAGTTGAGGCTGCAGTGATTATAATTCATCCTGTTGAAAACATGAATGTCTGCACCAGATTTCATGGCATTTGATTTAATTCTTAAGTCTATATTATAAGTTAATATTTAATGGACCGCTGACATCCATAGAGCCATGCCACTACAATAGCTGAAGAGTCAGTGCACAACTTACTTCAAGATACCCTCCAGACATGTAAACACTCTGCTTTGAATTACAACTTGGATCTAAAGTTCATTTCAAATTCAATTTCATAATCTATGGACTTAAGTGAATATTGTTGCTGGATACTAAATGCCCATTTTAACGTTTTAAGTTTGCACATCATACTTTTGTAAAATGCATGTTGGATTTCAGCCCCTTCAGCAGATAACAAAGTCTATACACTGTCATTTTGCACAATGAAGCTAAAACATTACAGAGAAGGACCACGAGGGAGGAGATGCTTTTGACTAGAGAGGGAGAAGGTTCAACCTAAACCACAGTCTAGATTCTAAATGATCTTCTAAATGAAACTGAGGAGACATCCTTGTACACTGTAACCAAGCAAAATTCAAAACTCTCAATAAATCAACTTATTGTACAATGTATAATGACACGGTGTGCAAGCCTGTTTTTTTTGTTTTTGTTTTTTTTACTTCCACATTGACATTCACATTTCTGTTCTTACTGCCACTCTCTTACTGAAGCTACAGCATTAGACTTGTTAATATCCACTTTTATGCCCACTTAATTCAGGGGTTATTTATCTTTCTCCAACTCAATTAGGAGTTGTGTTTGGTTTTAGTTTGGTTGAAATAAATGATCTCACATTCACTATCCCCTCCCCCCTCTCTCTGTCTCTCTCAGCGGGGGTCTAATCGCTGTCCAAGCCTCTTTTGCATCGCTTTAGAACAAGGAACATCGTCTGTCTAAATCCTCCAAAGTGTTTTCCCATTTCACTAAAATATTCAGACAGAAACACATCATGCATAAAATTCATAATGTTTAAATGAATATGGATGCAAATAATGAGCTATTGATCCAAAAACTATCCATAAAACAACTCTTCTTTATGAAATGGAAGACACATAAAGTGTACCACCAACCCTCACGCACGTCATTTCAGTGAATGAGTTCAGTTGTGCTAATGGTTCACGGAGGTATCAGGGGCTTTATAACATAACGTGGATTTATTGTATGCTTACTTTTGTGGTGAAAAGTAACGTCTGTGTCCATGTCTTCACATTGGTTTGAAACCATTGAACATCTACAACAAACCAAGCATTGTGATGTCAGCCACGCAGAGACACAGCTTCCTGCTGTGGTGTTTCCACAGATGTGGCTGGCAGCTGCTTTCCTCCTCACTTGATCCTCCGCACTCCACCATAAATAAAAGCTTTTTGTTTTTGTGGGAAGGGAATACAGCTTGCATTTCATTGCACAAGCCTGCGTTGAATAAATGAACCATGAACCATAAAGCTTGAACCTTATGTGAGAAAAATCTTTCATTTGGGGCACAAGGATTGAATCTAATTGGATCCAATCCAATCCAATCTAGAAACTGACGTTAGTTACACTGTAAATATGTTTGTTTTATTAGTTGGTGTGAATTAAAATCAAATCACAAAAACTAAGAGTAAGAAAACTGATTTAGTCATGTCTGTTACACTGCAAAATTTAAAAACTGTTTCTATTTCTAACATTAGTTAGAAATTAGTTAGTTAGTTAGTTAGTTAGTTAGTTAGTTAGTACTACAGCACTGGTCACACTTGAATATGTAAGACTGCAGCAGAAAATCGCCTGAGTGTATCAAATTGATTTTTTATTCATAAGATAGTGTTCCATGGTTTCACTTCAATATCAACAAATCACATGAAAAGACCAAAACCAACAATTGTATGATCATAAAAGAATTTTGGTGTAGAACGTAGTTCAATAAACACACTGAACTTTACAGTGATTTATGATGACACTTCAAAAGGTTTGCCTGAGAACATTTACAAGTGTTCTTACAGCATTGTAAATGTGTAAACATCTAAGCGTGCTGCTTTAGAGACCCTGACTGAAACACAGAACCAGATAGGTTGTGCTGTGGTACAGAATAAAGCCTGAAGCCGAAGCAGCATCCCAATATGGCTCTGATATAAACATAACTTTAGCACGTGTTGAACCCCCGTGTCTCTACAGTAGTCTACAACAAACCAAACACTGGCTCTAGATAGGACCACCATAGGTTCTCCTTCCTCCGCTTGAAAGGAGAGAGTGAAGCAAAAGGTATTCCATTGGCTGCAATCTCACCACTAGATGGCACAAAATTCTACATACTGGACCTTTAAGTTGTTGTTTTTTTTCACTAAAATGTCTTGTGTATACAGGAAAGGAGGCTACTTGTCGTTAATTAAAGCTTTGACTTGTTTTATCCTGTGTGTTTTCAGCCACACATATTTGAGTGAAACCTAAAGGACAGACACCAAAATGTATGAATGTGCAGTAGCAGCTACAGTATATTGTAGCTACAGTATTGCCCTATGCTAACCTTGTAACTGAGCTGTACTTTAGCCAGCATTACAGTCGGTGGCTGTGTGCGTCATATTGGCTGTGTTTCACTGTAGGTCCTGTGATATTTCATTTCCAATCCTACTGGAGCACAGATGTGAAGAGATAAAAGGAAACATAAATGCAGAATACGGGGCGAGAAAGGGGATTGAGATGAAGGAAAGAACACATTGGAATTTAAAAAGTGCACCTGGTTGCATGGGATGAAACGAAATGACACTGTGGCACTAAGAAGATAGAGAAATGAGAAGGGGAGGGGAAGAAAAGCTGGGCTGGGGAAATCAGAGTGCAGGGTGATAAAGGAGGAGGATGAAAAGGAGTCTGAGTGAATAATTTACAAGATGAGTCAGAAGGGAGCAGACAGAGCAAAAGTGTGTGTTTGTGAGTGAAGGACAAAATAAAGAGGGAGGGGGAGAGAGGGAGAGAGAGAGAGAGAGAGAGGGGAAATGCTGGGAGGAGGAGGGAGTGTGTGTTCTTGCAGCAGAGTGCAATGTTAATCTGAAGGAAGAGGAGAGAAATGAAGCCACAGAGGAGAACCAGAGGACAGGGTGGATTGGAGGAGGAAGGGTATGAGGAGACCAGGGGATAGGACGGGTAGAAGAGAAGCAAAAGGAATGAAGGAGGAAGTTCCTTACTCATAAAGAATGAGACAAGTGTCCAGCAGCAAAGTAAACACATGTCAATGATATGAAATAAATGGTATACACTTTCTGTCTTCTAGATGGGCATGGTCTTCTACTGTTGCCATGATGGAGATTTAGCAACTTTTTTTCTCCAAAAAGCGACTAGCAACAATTGTAGTGATGTATTTAGACCATCGGGGAACATCAGTCATATTGATCAGAATTCACACCCATGCGTGCTGCACGGCTCTTCTGCCAACAGGGGTCTCTCCCTCCCCTCGAGCTCCGTGCTCACAGGCAGCAGTATGAGCAGTGTGTTAGCTGCTGGCTGCTCCTAATTTCCCACTCTGATTGAGATACATGAAGAAGCATCAAGAAGCATTAAAATCAGGTCAATCGTATTGGGATCGATTCATGAGGCCAGTAAAGATTCACACCTTCTACTAGTTGGCAACACCAACTTTCTGTTAAAGGTTTTGTAGTCCCACGCTGAGATGACACCGATTACATCAAATCAGATTTTATTTGTAAAGCCCAAAGTCACAAAGTACATTTTCCTCTGAGGGCTTTACAATCTGTACAGGGAGTGACACCCTCTGTCCTTAGACCCTCGGTTCGAGTGAGGAAAAAAAAAAGCCCACAAAAACCCTTCCATCACTAAGTATTTATTAAGTGACTTTGGTGCACAATTTTGACCATGAAGCGTTGTTGTCTCACTGTAGTTCTGTCTTTATCCAGCGTCACAGAGTCAGAGCCACCAGCGACATTCTTGTTACAAGATATTTTCTGGATAACATCCTTCTTGGAGCTTGAAGGCACATCGAGCCCCAAAATCAATGCAGCAGAACCAGAGATGTTTTCTTTGTTATTCCACAGATTTCTCAGTTCTTCATTGTATTACGGGACCTTTGCTTCTATTTCTTCCTGACCTAACATTACAGGAAACATGATTTCATTCAAAGGTCAGAGCTACTGACATTAGGAAATCACTTAAGCACACATGTTTCTATAGTCAGGTCAGCAGCAGCAGCTGGCTTCTGAATGATTTCAGGGTTCACAGACAGTAGGATCAGTTCCCTGTTGGCGCCCAGTAACATTATCACTGGATTACTGTGACGAGCCGAGCCAGGATCTGTTGTTATTATGATATCTGCTCTTACATGCAAAAAGGTAGATAATAACACTTCAGCACCACATGCCATCCATACAGCAGTATGATAGCACAGAATGAAACATGCCTCTCTCCATGTAAAAGGTATTGATCCTTACAAAGTAACAAAGCTCATTTTCATTGAGCTGTACCTTGGACTTATATTATTATACCAACATTACATTTATGAGAGGGTGAAAAGGTTGTGTGTCAGTGGGAGGTTAGATCATTTAGTTAGTCCTGGTGGAGCTGCATTTTTTACTATTAAATCTCGATCTTTTGTTGTTCATAAAATGAGCACAAAGTATATATAATCATATTATTCTGTTCCATATACTTTTCACCTTACATCTCCTGTAAACTGTATAGTCTTGGAAACAGTCAGGATGAAAACTGAGACCAAAGTTGGGTTAAAATGATGACTTTACTTATATATTCATTGAAATGCTTTAAAGTGTTTGTTATTTCCACTACTTGGAGAAACAAGGTCATTGTTACGATGAAATTCAGGCTGAGAAATTCCAATTCTGTGTGAGGTGTAGCTGCTCCTGCTGCTCACCGGTCACATGGTGTAGCAGGCTTTTCGTGCTGAGCCAATTTCCTAAAATGAGCACATTCAAAAAAAAAATAAAAAATCCAATTGCAAATCTGACCATTAGGTCAAAATATTGCATCCTGAGGCAAAATAGGCACAGTGAAGAAAACACACATGGAAACGTTATGTGACTCCAATCTGGCTGTCACAGACAACTGGTACAGCCTCACCAACACCCAATCAACATCTAGACAAGGCTCGCTAGAAGTAAAGGGAATAGTATTTATTAAGGTCAACATTGATCTACTATACTGGCAAACAAACATAAATATAACCCTACATTTAGCATTCAAAATGCTTTATAGCATCACTATTTATAGAATATATAAAAAGAATGCAATTCCATTCCATCCAGTCATTTTATGTCAAGATATAATGATTCAGAACTGTCTCATAAATCTGCACAGCACTGGACTGCAGTGTGCTAAGTATGCTGATTGAGCTAGCATGTTATGGAGACCCATTAGAGTTGTACATTATTGCCGAGCTCCACTCAACATGGGAGCTGTGTGGAAAAAGAAAGTGGCTTCGAGCTGAGCGCATACTGCCAAGAGGGACTCTGCATTAAATCAGTGTATGGAGTCACCTGAGGGACATAATAAAAGGTAGAGACTGTGCTGTATAGCATTCTGAGAGAGACATTTCAGACAGAGAGAAAACAGCTCCAGATTATTTTATGCACAAAGCATTGAGTCATTTTACTGCTGTTATGTTCCAACCTGTCCATGTCAAGTTCGAAATTTGGAAAATTAAAGAATGGGTAGATCTTAAAAATCTTATTTTCTAAATGTTTTTAATCAAATCACTACAGAGGACCTGCAAAGCGAGGGTCATCCACACTGATAAAAGCACAGAATATTGTGAACCAACTTTGCAGCTCTTTGGAGATTTTCAGGTCTATTGCTTTAGTTTCATAGTTGAGTCTCATCACACCAGCAGGCAGTTGTTTTCAGGGGGAAAAAAATAAAAAATCAAGGTAAACTCACTGAACACTATCTGACCAATAACAACAGCAGACAAAGACGCAGTTAGCGAATGGAGAAAAAAAAGGAAAATCTCGCTCATAAAAAGCCAGATCATTTTCGGAGCAGAGTGCTACTAGATGTCTAAGTGTTGTTCGCCAACAGGATAGCCAGAACTACATTACATTATATGTGATAATACATCAGTGTATGTAATCTAATCTGTGCTGTGGAGAGCCTCACTAGGTCCATTTTTATTTTCTTTTTACAGATGATCCAGAACGTGGAAGCGCCTGGTCTACAACCAACCCAAAAGGTCACGTCACCCCGCTGCTCATCGAGTTCCACTGGCTACCTGTTGCACCCCGCATTAAATTCAAAGCACTAATGCTGACTACAAAACTGTCTCCGGTACTGCACCTACCTACCTGAATGCTCTTATACAGACATATGTTACCTCACGACCTTTGCGCTCCTCCAATGAATGACACCTGGCTCTGCCACCTGTTCGCTCAAGGCTATTCAAACTTTTCTCGTTTGTTGTTCCTCGTTCGTGGAACGCACTACCAGTTCCTACTAGAGCAGGGGCTTCCCTCTTTACCTTTAAAAATCTCTTAAAGACCTCCAGCTCTTCAGAGATTACCTTCTCTCCTGGCACTACCTACAACTGGACATGATGAATGTACCCCTTTAAGAATGTCACAGCATTAACTGCTGCACTAACACTTTCTTATCACACTGTACCTTGATTGTTTCCTCCTCTGTAAGTCCCTTTGGATAAAAGCGTCTGCTAAATGACTAAATGTAAATGTCTTTTTATGCATAGACAATATTGTTTTACAGTTTTATGCAGACGATACTCAGATATATCTTAACTGTGAGTCTGTTAAAAGTCTAAAATTTAATTTTGCTTTCTTTCCCAAAATGTCCTACAGTTAAATACAAATCAAACAAAGATCCTAATTATTGCTCCTGGTGAGATGAAAATGCAGAATTCAAACTCAGTTCACTGTCCCACTATTTTGCCAAGGCAGGAATCGTGGTGATATCTCAAACTACAACCGTAGCCTTGAATAGACATATCAGGAACAAGGGTTCATTTTCTGTCAATCTGGTAACTGACCAATCGTTTCAGCTCAGAATCTTGAGCTTGTAGTGTTCATTGCATTTCACAACACAGCCAATGCAGCTTGACATAAACTCTCTTTTGCCACTGTTAATCTGTCAAGAGGTTTCTGGTGAAGGAACACTTTGTATATCGAGGACACTCATGAAGTGTTTCATCTTTAATACAGATTTTCAATCACATTTGTCTACAAAGGTACAATATTAAGATAACTGGTCTTCCTCGTGATTCGTTCTAATAGCACATACTTAGAGGCATAAATGACAGTGGCCCCTTCATGACACTGATTATGATGGACTAGAAAGTGTGGAGGAACACTTTATTAGGTATATTGACAGGAGCTGACATTAGTGACATTACTCACCTTAAATGCAGTGCTCATGACGCTGAGCCTCAAACTATGAACCATTAGTTTTAAATAGAAAGATCATTAAGGAATGGTGGAAATGAACCAGGATGATTGAAATAAAGTGGCACTGACACAGAAGTACTGGACATTATAATAAATCCCTCAAATAAATGAATGCGGATGATAATGCCTACAGGAAGGCTGGACACGTCTGTCAATTAACTTTAGAAGAATTTTAGTTATGTGTGTTCTGGAAATGACAGGTTTAAACAAGTTCAAATGTCTTCAGATTTTCATACTTTGTAAGTGGAATACTGTATGACAACTGCAGTTTTGGTTAAAGCAATGAAGCAGCTGAAATGTCTGTTAAAGGGTAATCTCTGAAAGCATTTTAAATTGTAGTTCAGCTGTTGGTTGAGGAGTTAAAGACGAAACAGATGAAATGTCAGCTGTGTGAGGGATAGAGTGGCATTTAATGGTATAAATGCTGATTGCAACCAGCTCGCTTCACCCTCTCCTTCCCAGAAGGAGAAACTATGGTTGGCATGAAGCAAGCAACAAATGTGAAAGGCCCTGTCTAGAGCCAGTGTTCAGTTTGTTCTGAGTACTGCAACATGGTGGAATCTGTTGAAGAGGACTTTGGAGTTTGAAACATCATATTTTTGGTGTCAGAGGAAATAAAATCTGTAATCAATAGATACAAATGTAATTTTACTTCTATGTATTTATCATGTATATGAAATGCAAAATCCTATATTACTTAAAGCCTACTTGCTCATGGCTGCTCTGCTGCATTCACACAGGATTCAGGATCAGTGATCCACGTATGATGAACGTGGTTTTCCAAGAAAAAGTCTCTAAATGAAAAAATCAATTGGCTGATCTCATTTTCTACACAGCAAACATGATTTTCATGGATCACATTGATCCCCTTACTCTGCATCTGAAGGCAAAGGAGCCGATTGATTCTTTTCTGTGCTGTGCAGTCTTTTGTACGGGGATCAAAATGGAAATGTTAGCACATTCTTTCTCTTCCAAAAATCATTTAAATATCAATACAATATTGAAAGTAATTATCCCGGACTACTGTATTGTAAAGAACCATTGTTTGCTTTTCATCCATGTACAAAAACCATGTATGCAAAGGTTTTTTAAACGCCTTGGTTCACATTACATATCATGGAACCATGGAAACATCAAGAAACTATTCACTAACTTTTTCTGCAACAAAATGGACAAAAAACAAATAAAAGATAACCACTGAATGTACAAACTATGACCAAACATATTACGTCTTATTCAGTGCATTATTCACCTGTATGTGCCTGCAAAATCACAAATGATATGGGCAGTAAACCCAAAGGTTGATTTAGCTGATTTGCCTGTTGCACTAATAAGCTCTGTTGTGTATAATATTTCAGAACAATAACTTCTGAAAAAGAAAACTGATTTTTGTTAATCTACATTCTCGCTTGAAACGAGACAGGAATTGTAAAAAACAATTGCATGCAGCCAGTATGTTGACTTTTATGAAAAGGTAAGATTACGAAATGATAATGGTGATGATGAAAGGACTAAAACTAAAACTAACTAGTAATTAAATGTCTAAAATGAGACTAAAACATTTTCACCAAAAGACTCAAACAGGGATCAAAAAAGGAATACTGCACAGTGTCTGCTTTCACTCTACCTTCAAAGGCATAGACAATCCTTGTCTACAGACTAGAGAACACACTATACCTTCATAACATTCAGTTTTTATCCTGGGAAACTGTACTTTGTGAAGTGAAAGCCTTCTCCACTCTACAATCTGTGAGGCTTTCAGTTTAGATTTGGCACAGCCAAGAACCCAGATGGCACACAAAAACAGTATGGATACAGATAATGCAGTTCAAACACTCCAATGTCTAAATATAGTGTGTGTGTGTGTGTGTGTGTGTGTGTACCTCTGCACTCCATTGTGGGTTGACTGTGTTGCAGACCACTCCGGAGCGTTTCTCCTGCCCGTGATGTGGCAGTGAGGGGAAGATGCTGTGTTTTCCAGGCTGGATGGAGAGCTTCAGGTAAGGGTCGGGATTGAAGAACATCCCCTTCTTCAAACCAACTGCCTGGATGTCTGAAAGAGCAAAGAGCAAAAGAGCGGGGAGAGTGAAATGTCAGGATGTGATTCATAACTTCTTTAAGTATTTCTATCCCAACTATTGTACTTTGCTATGGTTCAAGTCCATCTGTATATTTTGATTTTGAGAGAGCCACTTCATTTCACTTGTAGTCATTCTTCCAGAAAGATGAATCCAGCTCCTTTATCCAGCCGAGGGCTGCCTCCAGCTGGAAAGAAGTGCTTGTGAATGTAAAGTACGTTATGTGTGACTGCATATGTTTGTCACACAGTAGCTGGAGTGAATTTGTAAAAAATACTGAAATGTTGCCATGGTGATATGTGTGTCTTTATGGAGTACATGTGTCGTTGAAATTGCTGTAACATCCCTTTATTTATTTATTTAATTTATACCTGTGTGGAGCTTGTTTTGTCTTTGGTTGTAAAGGATCCTCTGTCCCAGTCTAAGGTGATATGTGATGTATATATGTATATATGCATTAGATTCAGGTGCACACACTACACTGCAGTATTATCTTAGTATCTGGGTATGAAGGAGAAGCAGCATGTAAATGTTTCTGCTACATTTGACAAAAGTGTTTTTATTGTTATTGTATTTAAAAGATTGTAAGTTATTGTCATTTAAATAAACAACTAAAATGTGAGCATGTAGTCCCTGATATGGCCATCATATCATACTTGATTACATGTAGCTTAGCTTTTTAAGCAAGAATTTGAAAATGTAAATGAAAATCGTCTAAGCATTTAAAACTAACTTAGCTGTCAGTGTTGGAAAAAAGTTGAGTATTTATTTATGTTATTTCTTTATATAGTTTCCTTTTTATTGTGCAAAGACAAACAACAAATACAAAGAGGACATGATGAGTTCAAGCCTGTGCGTACGTAGTAAACAAAGGGAAAGGAAAGTGGCCGCGTGTGTGTGTGTGTGTGTGTGTAATTAGGATTACTGGGAGAGGAATGGTAAAGGGAAAAATAAACAAGATGTAAATATATCAACTAATAAGTAGCCTAATTTATGTGTGTGTGTGTAAATTGATTTATGACACTGAAAGTCGTGTTCTTTCCTTGTTGCACACAGCCGATGCAATTTTGCCAAAATGGAATAGTCATCATGAAAAGTAATGTCAGTAACACAAGTAGATTCACATGTTGGATCCTTTGTATGTATTTTGGGGTTTTGAGGAAGCTTGAAGGATTAACATGTTTTGCACTGGGATGCTGGTGGTTTGCATGCTGTCTGTAGAGCTTTTACAGGGTTTACAGAATTCTAAGAGTCTTGTTTTGAAGTCAGAGAAAAGACATGTGAAAATGTCCTGTGGTTGACTTTCATCAGTTGCTGCCTAACTTGGTTGCTCTGGGAATACATTACACTGTATAACAGATGTCTGTCTCTGGTATTGATTTGACCGTACCACTACTTTTAGAGAGCGACAGACATTGATAAACAGGGTCGTGGTTCAGGAAGGGTCAAGTGAGGACAACGTGTGTGAACGCACTTTTCGAAGGGCTTTGAGTGTAGGGGGAAAAAATACACGAGTGGATAGAAGGAAAAAAAAAGACAGATGTCTGTATCGTACCTGACAGGGAAAAGTTAATGAGTCGCCTGTTTCCCAGTCCATGGTTGACCTCGGGACTAACCACTGGTTTTAATACCTGAGGACACAGACAGACATGAAGAGTTAAGAGCTGTCCTCAAATCAAAAGAACATGGAAACACACTCAGCCCTTCTTCTTTCTCTTCCACTCCAGCATCTTCCTTCCTTTGCTGTACAAAACAAAACTTTAATGATGCCCATGAGGAGAGTGGGTCACTGCAGCCAAATGACAGCAACACATAAAAGACAAGTAAAGACAGAATTAAGTGAAGGGAAGAACTGCAACAATCATTAGCAATGGAATACATTTATGATTCATTCAGGAATATAACTTTGACAATGTGCGAGCTGCTCTCTAAAACACGATTTCAAACACTCGTATGTTTGAGAAGGGACAAAACATCCAGTCTCCTTTCAGCACAGCCTTTTTAAAGCTCCACTTTCAGTCAGCCTGACAGCATCCTGCGATCAATACTCAGTCTTCATTATCCTGACATTGATTCTACAGCCAGGAAGAGGAGGAGCATGGGGGAGGGAGGGGGCAGATGAGAGAGGAGGAAAAGGAGGAGAGTGTAAATGTTGCTGTACTGTGTCAGCTCCACATACACTGGAAATGTTTTGCATGCTGAACCCAGTCAGATATGAGCAAGCGATGGTGTGTAGTATCTCAGAGGATGCTTGTTGAATTATTAAAGTCTCAGGGACATTGCACTATTTATAATCCTGAGTCTCACAAATTATGGATTTTTTTTTACCTCTGTAAGTACACACCTTTTAGGATGCAGCTGAACCTTCTTGGAGCTTTATTGGTTGTAAAGGAAATACATGTAAATGTCCTCAGGACGATGTTAAAGCGGGGGTCTTCAAGGTGGGAAGTGGGTCCCCACAGAGGGGCTTCAAACTGTTTGAGGGGAGGCTCAGTGAATGGAATAATATATTACTTATCCAAAGGAGATCACAAATTAAATGTGCATGATTTGGTTAAAGAGTTCGTTTAGAGATAGTTTGGGGAAATTTTAATGTGTTTCTAACTTTCCCAGCATCAGATGCTGAACTACAGACCTATTGTGTCGGTATTGTATTATGTATGTATCAAGTTATGTCAAACAGCAATATTACACAATCTTCGCTCAGCTGTTGAGTGTCCATGGGATCAAATAACATATTCATGTTCTTATAGGCATCCAGCAATTGAGTAAAACTAAGCATGTGAACTAAGGAGGGGTGATGGGACGCCTTTTCCAAGCTGAGTTTCAGGGGAACTATTATGGTATTATTCAAATTAAGACCTTGTTAGGTTGATCTCTTTAGAAGCATCAATGTGCTTTAGATAACACAGAGACCAGACCTCATTCATGAGCAAGACCAGCTCAGTAAGGCTCCTTACACACTGCAATTTGAGCTTTGAGCTAAACGCTAACATCACATAGTGATAACGCTAACATGTTGATGCTCAGCAGATATCATGTTGTCTATATTTACCATCTTTACTTAGCATGTGAGCACAAAGCACAAAGTACAGCTGAGGCTAATGGGAGTAACATCAGCTTTGCAGGTCTTTGGTCATAAAGTATTTCATTATTGACTTCTGTTATGGAATTTTTTATCCTTAGGTCCTCGGCAGTATTAGTTGTTTGGCTTTGGTTGAGAACAGTAGGTGCCAGTCTATCTCAACACTGTGGTGGCCAGGGTTGAAGAGACCTATTGCTGCCTTCCTAGACATAATAGACAGCTGGCAGGTGACGGTCCAGTCTGCATAAACAGACATCTCTCTCCAGACTAGAATATGCTGACAATAACACCTTCATGAATAAAAACATTCTCTTTGACTTATTCTGGGCGTATAGTATTTGTGTGTTATCTTGGGGTTTAAAGTCTATCTACCAGCATGAGTTGGGCAGAATGTGAGACTGACTCAGGCACTTCTGATGAACTTTGAGAGTGTCTCTAATTCTCCTTGGCTAAGTGTCAAAAAATAATACAGCATAAGACATCGGAGGCTCCTGAACACTTTCTTCCTTCCTGACCATTGACCTTTGACTTCAGCAATTTCTCCACAACAACTTCAGGTAGCTCTAGAGGAAAAGTCAGGCATTACTATTCATCCTGTGGAGAACATGAATGTCGGTATCAAATTTCAGTGTGGCAGGCACACAGATCAGCCAACATCGGCCATCCCTAGCCATCCAACTAGCATGATTAGAAATGGACTGGAGCCCATCCCAGCTGACACTGGGCAAGTGGCGGGGTACACCCTATCACCAGTTTAACACCGGGCTGACACATAGACGGACAACCATTCATGTTCAATTTAGAGTCACCCATTAACCTGCATGTCTTTGGACTGTGGGAGGCAGACACAGGGAGAACAGGCTAATATTCATACCAAGAACCATCACAGTCTGCCCAGTGGTCAACGAGCTACAAACAGACTTATGAAGTGACATTAACATCTTCACCGTGGTAACGACTAAACAAAATGATGAAGTGATTTGACAAATGGATTCATTTTTATTTATCATCTCAGACACTGCTAATGGTCTAAAATGGTAAACCATCGTCAGCACTGTGTGATGCAGGAAGCTGAGCAGTGAAATGGAGACAGTATGAGAACATGTAAACAGCCAGAGTGTCAGAGTCTTTCCACAATGCTGCAGTATTTCCTCATAAAACTCTATAAGCTCTGAATGCTTATGCAACTGGCTGGGAATAAAAAAGACAACCGACAATGGGAACAACAAGATAAAGGGATAAAGGAAATAACAGACAGACGTTTGGACTGGTCCATTTTAATGAGAGGCTAATCTGCCCTGCAGAGTACAGTCAGAGAGAAAAGTGCCAGCGTGGCTCTCAATGATTCTAATCTCACAGATGAACCAAATGACAACTTCATCTGCATCTGCAACACACTTTATATAATCCTCCATCCTCCAAATATAAAAGAACAGTATGTAGAATTCATGAGCATCCCTCAAGTGTTGCAAGAATCTTAAATGATGTAAGCGGAGAGAGATTTTACAGCAGCCCTTCCCTCAGCCATGACAAGCCTGACAGCCTGCATTCACAAAGTGGATTCACATCTGATTACAGGTCAGATACACCACGGCTCTAATCTCTGTGTGAGTGCCTATAAGATGTTTCAATACATCCCAAGACAGAGAGGCGGAGAGAGCTAACTCAGTTAGTGTGGCTGAACAGAGACACAGGGCAGTGCAGAGAGGGGGAGGTTATGTCAGCTCAGTGCTGAGAGAAGGTCTGATGGGGGTGGACTGACAATTGTCATCACTTACTGCAAATCAGTGAGCAGTAGTGCTGTATGCTCTTCAATGGAGATAACCATGAAGCCTTGAGTATTTACTATCTGGAAGCTTAACTCTAACTATCTAACACCAAGTCCAAACTACAAAATATCATAATAACGTGCTGTTGAAAGCAGCCAGTATATGGAAATATTTACTATTTGTCTTTGTCATGCGTCCTAATTTAAAGTATCACACTCGGGGGAAGGTTTCTATGACGACCCTGAGTAATGCTCTTCTGGTGGTATGATGATGTTTGAAGTCAGACATGACACACATCATTTCATTATAAGATGTGTCAAAACCATCAGATTCAATTTTACACAAGCTAAGACTGTAAAACAGTGAGTCATGCGTATGAGTGACATGCAGTCAGAGCACGATCAGGACTTCATTCGTGCCAAGACGTACAGTCGCGGCACCTGGAACTCCCTCTGGAACAGCAAGCTGTCGTTTCGTTTGTCTGTGTTTGGATTAAACCAACCAAACACAGCATATGAATGTGTGAACTTTAGAGGTGTCGGTAGGCACCCCAAAGAGCCTTTATGCTAAGATAAGCCAAACTAACTACATCCTAACTCTGTGTATTTAACACAAATATATTGTTATTCTCATCTCAGAGCTCATTTTCAACTATTCTCATAATGCAGGGGTTCACAGACTTTCTGGTGTTTCCATGGAGTCAAACACTATTATAGTATATACTATTATATAGTATATACTATACTATATTAGCACATAGATACATCAGACTGATGAAGAATAGAAGTTAGAGATTACATTAGATACCACAGAATAATCTCTGCACACCACCCACATGTAATGAGTGTAACATTGTATTTTAATAACAACCTAATGTGTTTTATCATGTCTTGTATTAAACTTGAAAAGTTCAACTCGACAGTTAACAGACTGATTAACCTGACGACGTGCAGTATGTGTCTCTCAAGACGCTGTGGGGAAAGAGGAAGATGACTGAATGAACTGTCACCAGCGTAAGTGTAAAGACAGACAGAGTGAATATTTATGGTTACCCAGGCGATCCAGCTGAGCCTCGTCCTCCTCCCTCTCCTTCTCTCAGTATGACTGGGAGACAGCAGTCCCAGCTGGAGACACATGCCGTCCATCACATGCATACAAAAACAAGTGCTGTGTCTTCTCCGTCAACGGAGTCTGACATTTCTGGCCGGCTAGAGTAAACAAAGGGCTACGCGGACAAATGTCTCTCCACTGCTGTCCTGTCCGACCATCTTCCGTCTCCTCTCCTTCACTGTGTTGAGTTTGACCCAGTGCTTTCCGCCTCTCGCCTCCAAAAAACCTGAATGACTTCTTACCTGGTCTCTCTTCTGCTAGCTCTACTCCTCCCTCCCTGTCTCCCTTCCCATGGCGGTTATTTTTATTCCTTTGTCCTCAGGAAGCAAGCACAGATCAAGTTCTGGGCCCATCAGCATTTCCAGGGGCCCACAGCAGCAGAATGGGCAGGCAAACAGTGAAATCCAATCACTCAGCTGGACACCCTCTTGATAACAGGGTCTGACTGGTGTAGGCTTTAGAAGGGCAACGGCAACACTGAAATGCTGATGAGTGATTCAGGTACCACTGCTCCAAAGATTTTCATCTCAAGATTTTCACATGGTCATTTTTCACGTGATCACTATCCATTAGCACTGGAAACCCTTATTATCCACACCACATGGCAGCATGGGAGAGTTCCAGATAGGCCGTGGTTTGGATGTCAGTGGTCAGCAGGCAAAGGAACCTGGACTGAGCAGCCTCCCAGTGGACACAGCAGGACCAGGACTAACACACAGCCTCCGAGACAGACAGGGAGTACAGCACAGAAGAGGCTAGCTTTACTTGTTGCTAAAGTAGCTAACCTCTGACTGCTGTCAACGGCTGCTTAGCTGTGCTAACTAGCTGAGTCAGCCCGGAGGCACCAAGAGATGCAAGAAAGCCACCTTGGAGGTGCTGTGCTCTCTGCTGCTCCAACTGGCCTCCATCAGTCTTGGCGGCTGTGTATGGCTCTGCTTCAGCTGTGTGCACTGGAGGAGTCTGCTGATAGGCTCACTACGAGGGGGTTGTGACAGGCACTCACGGCTATTGGCTACTGTAAACGTCAATCAATATACAGGAATATAATATGCTATCCATTTCATGGGAAACCTCATATAAATCTTAAAGCCTACTTTTCTATCTTTCAAACGTCTCATAGCCAATAAGTATTGGATTAAATAATAATTTAACTCATCTACATTGTTGTTGTCCTTTTTTCTATTTCATTGTTTTGTTTATCTATGTTATTGGTTTTATATATACTTGTGTGTATGTAATTGTGTTGAATTTGTACTTAATATCTGCAATAAAAAATCTGATTAATTCTACACACACCACATTAAGTGCTCTAGATAAGCACTTTTTCACCACACCCACGCCACGAGAAAGACCTGTACTTCACTGTATAAATCTATGGCAACGTTTTCATGAATCAGAATGCAGTCTTACAGGGTTTGTCACAGCTAAAGCAAGTGCAGTGAAGACTTTCAGAGTTTCTTTCCTGCTTAGCAGAGTTGTTGAGTTACACTCCAGCAGCATTTTGGTATTGTAATATCAAAACCATGTCTCCAGTAGCAAGCTATTTTTCCGTTATGTAGTGGGATAGTGTAACCAAACACTACTTTGCTATATCTGATTTCGTCTTGAAGATTAAAAAGCTCCCCCACTATGTTCCATCCTCTTCTCACATATGAACTTGAATTGAAACGAGCTGCATTAAGTGAAAGTGATTAACACTGCTGCACTACGTCACCTCATTCATCGAGCATGGAGATAACCCACAGCAGCCAGGATGGTTGTGACCAAAGCCACAACAGTGAGTAACATCGACAGGCCTCGTATGGTACGCCACATTTTTCATTTTAATGTAGGGGGTTATTAATATTGCTTGTTAGTGGCTCAAACTCTGTCTCCACAGATCAGATGAGAGACAGCTCACCCTGAAAGGTCAATGAGAAATGAAGTGATGGAAAAACCTTCATGTATCCTGACAAGTGAGGACACGTTCACAACCTCTGTTATTATCGTTATCTAAAGAAGCAGACGAGCAGCTTCAATGTCACAGTTGCTGTCAATGTATAAAACAAAGTGTTAGTTAAGGCAGAGCACCGACACTGTGCTCGCCTCAGCTGATGCTATCATTAGCTTATTGATGCCCCATATATCCAGCTACCAGCTGACCAGTATCATCCAATCACAGTCTTACATAGATGTTTTTTTACTGTCGGTTACTTTGCTGATTCTCTAATGTCTCTAACACCTCAGCCTCCTCCTCATGTCACTGAAGCTGTGTTCACATATATTTCTGTATATGTGATACTTTATGTGTCGGGGGGAGTAGCTCTCAGCAGAATCCTCCTTGCTGCTCAGATGCTCCCTTAAAAGAGCAGAGCCCTTTTCCACCACCTTGTTTCATGTACTCTGCCTGAAAGGTGTAGCTGTACCAGAGCTCCTTCAGGAGCAACTTGGAGCCTGGCATTAAGGATGATTGAAGCTGACTGACTTTTAAGTTTCCAGTGATCAATGAAGCAACACAAATCACAGAAAGCCGTGGATGTCAAAATAAAAGCCGAGAGGCGTGGTGGGACTCACGGGTGTGGGGCCGTTCTTGATGGTCACGCTGGGCGTGGTTGCTCTCAGTGCTCCAGTCACACCGTGATAGTACCTGAAGCAGACCTGGGTCTCAGCTGAGCAGGACACACAAGATGAAGAGAAAATCAGACAAGGGTTAGTTTTCTTACACAACACTGACTCTGACTCACACAGTGGAGAGGCTGTTGAAGAACACGCCCTGAGGATGACTTATGAATGATGATTTTGTTTTTTATCTGTCTACATTCAGAACAAGTCTCCAGCATTCACTTCCTGCTTGCTGTCCCATGTCATCACTAATGAGAGTTGGGAATAACTATACAGTGAATCTGCACACAGGAAGAGTCAAAAGTTCGGATACATCTTGTCATTCAATGATTTTCTTTAGTTTTATTATGTTATGAACATTCTGTTTCCAAAAGATGGAAACCCAGCAGTATCATTCCTGTTGAGTGACTTTAGACCAGAATGGTTTGACCCACTTCAGTTAACATACAAGAAGGGCTGAGGTACAGACACAGCAAAGACACATTGACACTGATGAATACTGTTAGAAAACATCTACCGCAGTCCACCGGGTGCGGACGCGGTCGCCGCAGTGATATGCACTGCTCTAGTCAATGTTTTAAACCCGCAGTCAGTTTCAGAAGCGTCCCGGGCCTCCGCTCGGCTCTGCATTGAATATGTGGCTGTTCTATTTTTACACACGTCATGTGTACATGTACATTTAGAAGCACATCAACCAGGAAATGACCAAATATGAGCAAGTAAACAAAGTCTGGTGGGCTAAATGCTTCTGAAACTCTCCCGGCGGGGTTTGAAGTCGCATGCAGCACGAACAGCTTTTAAATGTATGCAAGTTAAATTAACTCTGATTTAACATTATACAGTCCTCAGATAGACCACAAAGGCAAGGCAAGTTTATTTGTATAGCACAATTCGTACACAAGGCAATTCATAGTGCTTTACAGAGGCAAGGAAAAACATTTGACATTAAGACAAGCAATAGCAATAGAAATAAAAAATTAAAAAGAGAAGAAAATTGAATTAAAAACATCAGAATGTCATTTAAAACCATTAAAATAGCAAATTTGAAAACAATTTAAAACAATAAACGAATCACTGGATTATGATTAAAAATTCTTTAAAAGTTCTTTAAAAGAGCTCAGCCATAAGCACGTGAAAATAGAAAAGTTTTTAACCTGGATTTAAAAGTGCTAAGAGTTGGGGCTGATTTCAGTCCTGCTGGTAGTTTGTTCCAGTTGTGAGCAGCATAACTGCTAAATGCTGCTTCACCGTGTCTGGTTTGAACTCTGTGCTCCACTATCTGACCTGAGTCAGTAGATCTCAGAGCCCTACTGGGTCTATATTCTACTAACATTTCATTTATGTATTGTGGGCCTAAACCATTCAGTGATTTGTAAACTAGTAGCAGAACTTTAAAATCTATTCTGTGGCTAACTGGGAGCCAGTGTAAAGACTTAAGAACTGGGGTGATGTGTTCTGATCTCTTTGTTCTGGTCAAAACTCGAGCTGCTGCGTTCTGAATGAGCTGCAGCTGTTTGATACTTTTTTGGGGGAGTCCAGTCAAAAGACCATTACAGTAGTCAAGTCTACTGGAGATGAAAGCATGGATCAGCTTCTCCTGATCTGTTTGGGACATAAAGCCCTTAACTCTGGATATGTTCTTAAGTTGGTAGAAGGCTGTTCTGGTGACTGATTTTATGTGACTGTTGAAGGTCAGATCTGAGTCTATCAACACGCCAAGGTTTCGGACTTGGTCTTTAGTTTCTAGAGACAGTAACTCAAGGTGTTTACTGACAGCAACCCTCTTCTCTTTATTGCCAAAAACAATTACCTCAGTTTTTTCTTGATTTAACTGAAGAAAATTTTGGTTCATCCAATTTTTGACTTGCTCTAGACAGTTACACAATGACTCTATAGGACTGCAGTCATCTGGGGACAGCGCAAGATATATCTGTGTGTCATCTGCATAACTATGATAGTTGACATTAGAATTCTGCAGAATTTGACCCAAAGGCAGCATATATAGGCTGAACAAAAGGGGTCCAAGAACTGACCCCTGAGGAACCCCACATGTCATAGAAAGAGTGAGGTGCAGTGGTATTACCTCTGAGACACGAGCATATCAAGGCTTTCATTAATTCATTCAGTCTGACATATGCACTGACATGCTGTGGTGTCTGTTGGTCTTAAGCAGACATTGGATACAGGTAACAGTCTACATATTTACACCATATTGGTGAGCTTATGAAGTGTCGTGAAGACCAAGAAGATGGTTGTGAGTCACTATGTTGGGAAGGCCTGGTAAGTGTGGTTAAAGGTGGAGGCAGATTGTTCAAAAACCAACGCAATGTTTATTTACGAAAAGTGCAAACAGGCTACACTTAATGAAAAAATATGAATAAAAAAAAAAGACAGTTAACTATGTTAATCTCAATTCACAGTAACATAAACTATGTATATCGACTAAATATCACATGCACACAGCTACATGTTCTCTGCTTAAATAGGCTATGTTTAACTGGCATTAACTCCGGCTGTACCATAAGTGGAGGTCACTCCACTGGATCTCCCGATACGGAGACTTACAGGTTCCATTCTTACAAAGTTTACAATTTAAAAACTTTGACCGTGTTTGTCTTTAATCCACATTGCACCACAACTTACATCAAATCACAAATAAACCTAAATAATTCCTAAACTAACTTCTTTACTTCACACCTGGACTAACCAATGACATCACTAATCTTGTCACCCAGGGTATAAATACAGGAAGTGGTAGAATTAATGAAAAGCTATAAAAATCTGAATGTGCAACATACAACTGTTAATATTCTTTACATAAATGGTGTTGACATCCTGAGTAAAACATGCACTAATAAACATATCAGAGAATGTTTCTACAGTGTTAAGGAAATAACACTTTAGAGGGAAATTCTTTTGGAATGCTATCTTTATGGATATTGATTGCCATAAAGCCTGGCTTGTTCCTTTTAAATTCTGTGTCACAAATAAAATCAGAGAATTACAGTTAAAAATACTACATAACATATACCTATCTAAAGCATATATATCAAAATTCCTTGACATTGATAACAAATGTAGCCTTTGTTAAACCGAACCCGAAAATGTAACTAATTTATTTTATGATTTTCCGTATAGTAGTACATTTTGGAAAGACCTTGAGAACTATATACTGTGTAAAATAAAACATAAAATCAGCATTACTTATTTTGAATACAAAGAAAAGAAACTATGTATTATTGTCAACCTCTATATTTTATTAGGGAAATTTCACATCCATTAATGTAAATTTCAAGACTCATCACCATCATTTAAGCTATTTTTGATTGAAGTTTATTATTATTTTAAGTGTCTTAAGTTAATTGCTAATAAAAAATGTCTGTCTATAATGGATATTCATGCAGATATTTTCAACCAATAACCTGTCACAACAGTTATAACCAGAACTTTATTTATATGTAAGATTACAAGTCTGTCACATCTATGTTTTATTTTTGCTTTTTTTGTTTTCATGCTTTTTCTTTTTGATCCTTATTATACTATCATGTAACTATGCCGATGCTATGTTACTACTGTACAATGTGAACTAGTATGACTGAATTCCTCATTTGTTTGTTTGTTCTTTCAATAAAGTTTGGAAAAAATAATAATACAGGAAGTGGTTGGGCGTTTCCTCCTTTTGTCCCTGCACCACATGGTTGGTATGATAAGTAATAAAATGAATACTAATTTAGCTTATTGTGGTCAAAAATAAACTATAACTAAATACAACAATAATTGGATTCATGATATAAGCAGGAATGTTTAGTTTGAAAGTGTTTTAACCATGTGCACATGGACACCTGGAGGTTAAGAACACAGTAGACTAATAACATTACTGGTAAAGCGCAGAAACAACAGAAAGATAGAAGACAAATGTCCATGTCTGTGAATAATTATAATTACAGACAGATGACAGGTTTTCTGACGTGCCCTTAGTGGCTTTTCAATAATTTATAGAACAAAATTTTAATGGAACATTATTAATTAATGTTGACTTTATAACATTACATAACATTTTTTAGTGTTTAATACTTTAATCAGTTAAAGCTGCAAAAAGTGGTCAAAATAACTATTAGTGAAGTCATCAGTGGTTGCTGATAGATGATATTTATCATTTGTGAAAATGGGGGGAGTGGAGCAAACAAGCTAAAGGCTTGGGGGACGAGGAGATTAAGGTCATAGTAAAGCTGTGTTGTTTTTTTGCCTGTTTGGCCAGACACTCAGATGGTTTGAAGACGCCTGCAGCCTGACTAACAGAGGCTAAATCAGTCACATCCTGTGTTTGCACAGCCTCAAAAGGCTGTGCAACACTTAGATTAGGTTGCAAAAAGTCCTCAGTTTAAGTAGCCTTTAAATGAGAACAAGCACGAGTACACAGAAAAGCTCATCAGAAAACACTATTAAATGGTTACACAGACAGATCTTATTGCTGTATGTGTCGCTGGCAAAGTGAAGTAAACTGAATGTAGGAAGTAGGAAAGATCCGGAGAACAGTTGGAGTGAGACACAGCTGCAGCTTGGTTAGCTGCTTTAGTTATTAAAGCTAATAACAGCTACAACGCAGGAAAACCCCGTCCCCTAGAAATCACATTTACATATTACTTCATTGTTTTCCCAATTATGCTGTGCTGACAAACATAATTGCTGCCTGGATTTTGTTGGTAGTGAACAAAGTGCTTTGTGTGCCTCCTGTGGAGAGGTACAAAGGATGGATGGTGGGTGTACAAAGCACAGGACGTTGACATAAAAAGAAATGATTAAAAACGTAGCAGAGACTACGAGTGGCTATTGTATTAGCCGACTGAATATTTGAGTGAAAAACAAATTAAATACTTTGTCAGTAAAACTTTTAAACATATATTGAGCATTAATATTTTTGGTCTGCCAGATACATAATTGAAAAACATTCTCTCTGTATGTTTTCCCTCATTGTATACTTTTCCTGCACCATCAGTATATTAGGTACATTTTTGCCTTTCAATGAAACATTGATTCCTGTTTGATGGACTGCCATGGAATCAGCTATATATATTATATTCCCTGAGGATGAATGGTAAAGTTAATAGTCTGACTCTGACCAAATACAAAAAAAAAAAAAAAGTTTCCCATCAGCCTTAGCTGGATTTTGTGTTTCATGCTAATAATCATGCTGACATGCTAAACATCTACCTGTTAGCATTTAGCTTAAAGCAATCTTTAACCTCACAAAGCTCCTGGTTCTTAAATGTGTTACCGAAGGAGGGTTACATAATACACTAACCTGTGTAAAAATCTTGTAACTTCCGAGATGTCGGCTTTATGACAACTAAGAATTTGGTTTTATCTTGATGACTAATGCATTTTGACATCAATAAAAGGGTTTTGAGAGGGCTTTCACTGGTGTAGGACAACAGTTAAGACAAAAGGTCTGCCGTTTGAACACTGTGAAGCAGCAGAAGATGGTGTCAGTTGGACAGACATGAAAGATGTTAAATGGTGAGGCAGATTCTATCAGCGGCCACATAACACAAGAAATCCTATCCCAGTGTGTGTTAATGTCCTATGTCCATTTAATTCAACAAGTCGATGTTCAAAAACATTTTTGGAATATTTACAAATTAGAAATTGTGCAACAGAAAAACATGTTGTGGATTATTTGGATGTCCTGCAGGGGGAGCTTCACAATTGCATCAATTAACAAGCAGTTCATAAAGAATGACTCATCTCATGAGAACCTAAAGATGAGGACTGGTTCAATCTTGACAGAAGCTGGTGAATATGTAAAAGAGGCACAGCCTGTTATTTCTGTATAACAGACTGTTGGTATAAATGACAGACCGTTGCTATGGACGCAGATATGATCATACACTCTGGAGGAACACAGCTGATGAGATGCAATTATTTTTAAATTAATAATATGACAAACTATAGATTTCTCTCATAAGTATCTGTGTAATAATGTGGATGATGTACAGTGAGTGGGGCATTGTTGTCACCCTGTCAGAGTTTCTTTTGACCAACCCCCTGTACATTACCTCTTACATAATCAAACTTCAGTAAGACTCCAGAGAGGAGAATAATCTGTGCTGGGAAGTCCAGAATGAACAGAAACTTTCTAACTGTTTACGGGATTAGTGAGGATGGGTCAAAGTTATGGAAGTCCTGGGTCATTAGTTTGGTTCAGCAATCTGTTTGACTCATGTCCATTTACATGGAGCAGCTCGAGCTGAACAGAAGTACAGTGAAATGGAGAGAAGCTGGTGCATTTTCAAAATAAAATACCCAGTGCAAACTTCTGATTGTAAAAACAGCCAAAATGAAAACAATTGAACTACATAGCATATTTACACATATAGAAGCACATAAACCAAGAGAAAATCTGAGCAAGTTAACAAAGTCTGGTGAACAAAATGTGGGGTTCTGGCTTTAGTCTATGCACAGTAATAAAAGATGGTTCAGAAGGCTGGACTTGCTATGTAAAGACTGAGTGATGTTAGTATTGCTCACATCAGATTGTGGACTGAGTCTGTTGCTTCTGTATGTGCGACTTATCCCTAATTGAATGAACACCAGGAGAACAGAAGTTTTTTTTACCTGACAGTGATACTGGAAGGCTCATTTGAATTTACGTAAACAAGATGTATAAGTAGCAGTGGCAGTACTGTTTCATTGTTAGGGTGTAGTTGTAGCAGTGAAGGCAGCTGTGTTGTTAGTAATAGTTTAATATAATATGAATTAGTTTTTAGAGGCTTTCCCGTGCTGACGAGTCATTATCTGGGGAAAGTTTGAATAGTTGAGATAGTTTAAAAACTGCTGCAGTCCTACAAAGCCTGCAGCTTCTAAAAAAAGCCATCTCCACCTTTGTTACAGAGTGTGGTGTTACTAAATGGAAGCACCTGGATAGCTTCATGCTGATAAATGTATTCTGTTTCATGTGCGCATCCACGTAGTCTCTATCACAATTCCCCATGTCCCTAAACGCAGAAATTGTGCACCATTTGTGACTGTCTCCCTGCACCAGCTTTCTTCTTCTCCCTCCCTCTAATGATGTGCCTCTGTAAGCAACTCTGTTCCTTTTCCACAGACTGCTGCTTCACATGCAGGCTTACTTAAAAAAAAAAAAGGAGGGGGGGGGCGGCAGTAGCTCAGTCCATAGAGACTTGGCTTGTGAACCGGAGGGTGGTTGGTTCAAGTCCAGCATGGACTAAAAATATGGAAGGTTCTCCGGCACTGCCGTGGTGCCCTTTAGCAAGGCACCAAACGCCCCCATGGGGCTGCACATCACTCCGCCATCTCTCCACATTTGCATGTCTGTGAGTCTTTGTACTGTGTGTGTGTTCAGGGTTAAAATGCATGTAAATAAAAACTGAGTGAAAAAAGAATTTCCCCGTTGAGGGAGTAATAAAGTATCTCTTCTCTTCTACAGCCTCAATCCACTTCTTCCACTTTGTTCTTTGGGGCAGAATCTCAAAAACACCACAGTGAAGACAACCTGGCACTAAACTGGAGACGAGCAGTGAATTCACTGTAATTATGACCACTTATATTTGACCACATACCGTCTACAAGACTTGTTTCCTCGGGAGAAAACTGTGTTTTTGCTCAAAAAAAGCAAACAGAAAAGCCAAGGGAGAGTTTTTGTTACTTACAGTCACTGAAGTTGGAGCTGGAGTCAATTTTCCAAACGATCTGTCCTTTGTGAGATCCGTTGATGCCGCGGTTCTTGTAGTCCAGAAAGTTCTCAGACAAAGCCTCATCTGGGAAGAGAGATTCATCTGATGAAACCACACTGCTACTTCAACCAGGGCTGTCACCATCTGATCTGATTTCAGATTTTATGTTCACAATTCACACTTTTTTTTCCCCTAACACGCCATCTTTACATTTTGAAATTCATGAACAAGACAAATCAAGTGTTACATAACCATCAGATCTTTTATGGAATGTGCCACATTTTAGGCCATGTGATCACATTTAAATAATTTATTTACACTACGGTAACTACCATGGGGAACAAACTCAAAAACAACAAGAGGCACGAGGTGGCAGATTTACTTTAAAACTGGGGCACTGGTTGAATGCTCCTGCATTTTATACTTAAATTGAGTTAATTTCAATGAAAATGTGATGCTGTCACCATAACTCAACAAGTAATTTTCTGTATTGCACTGCTTCTCAAACTGTGGACCTCGCTGTAGTGGTATTTAAAGGAAGTGTTGTTAATGAAATAAATTACACACAATATTCGTAATGAAAATAAACTCTGAGATCGCTGAATGCAATTTAAAATACATTTTGCATTTCCTTCCTTTGTTTCAACATCAGCCTGCTTCATGATCACATACACACACACACACACACACACACACACACACACACATCCATGATTAGTTACCTGTTACTGTGATGGAAAGTTAGTAAGTGGTGGTAAAATAAGTAGAAGAGAAGTGTGGAACAGGAATATTTCATTTTACACCAAACGAGCTCAGTCAAGAGGTACGAGGTGTAAATATTTTTGTATCACTGCTGTATGCATTACAGCAGTGATACAAAAATATTTACACCTCGTGTAAATATTCCAATTCCAATTACACATGTCATTAGTGAAACATACAACTGCAACTCATTCTTTATCCCTGACTACGGTAATATATCATATTATATATCATATCATATATGATATAATATATATTATATCATATATGATATATAGCATATAGCATATATAATATATTTTGTATATCATATCGCATCTAGAATATGTATCATATATTGTATATCATAAATCATGTCATATATCATATATATCATATATCGTATCATATATCATATCATAATATTATTACAAATGAATGATAATAAACTTTTATAGTGTCAATATTTGCAATATTGTGACGTGTTGAGGTGATTTTAATACATAGATGAATACATAGACAGTGAATGTCACATTGCTGCAGTAAAGGAGCTTTAATCATGTGGAGTTGACATGATGTCATGAGCGTTCACCTCTGTCAGTCTCGATTTACTCAGACGACTTGCATCATGATCTGATTCAGCTCAGGTGACAACTGATTGATCACTAATGACATCATATGTTTGGCTGTGGTGTGTAAAGGCTGTCAGTCAGTCAGTCAGTCATTCAGTCCAGGGTGTGTGAAGGAACATGTCACAGCACAAGCAGAAAGCTTTCAGTAAAGTTCGTAGCAGAAGTTAGTTTCAAATCTGGTATTGATCAGCAAGACTCTGAGTTTGGAGCAGTGACACTAATCACAGAACCACAGCTCTGCTTCTGTCTGATCCTCTCCAACAACCTGTGAATCCACCATCTGTCACTCAGACTGAATACAGGGGCTGGCTGGGGTGGGTCACCGTGTCTGAACCGTCTCAACGATTGACCAAAGATCTGAATCATAGAGTCAGCTCTCTAAACTTTGAGCCGTTCTCTGGTCCAACTTCACAACATGGCTGCTGTTAAATCTGTTACAAACTGTAGTTAGCTTGTTTTAATGTCTTTGGAATAATATTTAATGTCGTGGTTAAACGTCATATAAAACTTAGTTTGGCTGGAAACTAAAATAGCACTCTGCCTAGGTTAGGTGATGAAATTTAGGGTGTTGGTGAGGTCACAAAAAGTCCTGCTTGACTCCTTGTAAATCAGTAAAATTGTCATTTCACTGAAATTCTAATAAAAACATAATTTCTTTATAATAGCATGTAGCCACACAGATTTTCGTTGTTTTATTAGGCCAGATTTTGATGTATTCTGAAAACTGACTGAAAACGGTCATAGAAATCATGATGTAACAACCTTCACACAATATAATCAGTTACTTTATGTAAAAGCAAATCATACGTAAAAGAGTGGAACAACCGGAATATGATCTGAAAACATTGAAAGTAAACCGTGCTCATTTTAGCTTAGCGTTTGAGGCTTACTAATATAATATAATATAATATACTTGTTTTATCTTGTATTGACCAAACTCTGATATTCTGTAGCATCATGTCATATATTGTCTTACCAACAAGATACATCCCGATCCAGTCTCCAGCATCCACTTCCTCCTTGATGTCCCATGTGATCACCAGATCTTCAGACTGGCCTATGGTATAGTGGGAGGAGCTGATGGTGAGGGTGGAGCGAGCGTCTGGGGAAACTAGATCAGTGTCGCTGGTGGACCGTGACAGCCCCAGCATGAAGGCGTCCTGGTTCAGACCGTTGACTGCGTATGTGTCTGGGCCGTAGCTGTGACGAACCGCGTCCTTGCAGCGCTGGCGGGTCTGGCTGCTGCGGGTCGGTGAGGCCATGGCAGCCAGGCCCAGGAACCGATTCTGGTACAAGTTCTAGGACAGAATGCACAGCAAGAATCTTTTAGACAGATAAAGAGGCAAAAAGGTTTTATTCTGAGCACCAAAAAAACACCTCTGTTGGATTTCCTGGTTAACAGTGACAATTTTGTTTGAGTCAATCTTAGACCAGTGTAGGTTTAAATGGAACTAAATGCACTTTTCAATAGAAATCCAGTAATTTTGTTCACTTGATGCCCCCTAAAAATCAGAGAAAAATGCCAAAACTGCATAATTTGTCGTTTAACATCTTCATGATAATAAAAATATAAAATATACATTTAAATGACTCCCCTTTTCACCCATGTTTGAGTTTTTAGCAATGAGCAGAGCAGCTTCTGTCGGGTAATATTTGACCGTGTTGTCTCTCCCTCCAGTCCACTCATGATGTGTGAATCTAAATGATTTAGCAGCTCACATTTTGGTTGCAACAAGCTGCTAAAAAATCAAGCTGCTAAACCACTGCTGAGTCACCCAGTCATCCTATGCGGCTGTCTTTATTCTGCCACGCTCATTTGATAAATGGTGTTCTGTAGATTTATGACGCCACAGCCTGATACCCGCTGCAGGACCTGATGACAGATGAAAACATAATTTAACATGAAGCCGAGCTCACGTTTTTATTGATAACTATTAGCAGTTCATGTTTGCAGTGTACCCAGGCAGACAACTGTCTTAAAACATTACAATTCACAGGCAACTTCTGGAATTATAACAGAAAATATTTTCTAAACAGATTTATGGATGTTTATTCACAGTGGGTAGAGATAATTATACATCCGCAAAGTGTAAATCACACTGAAGCTAAACATATGTGCATCATGTCTGTGTTCAGTTTTGCCTGAGTTATGACTCATGAGTGAGATTTTTTATGCAAATACGTAGCAGCAATCGGGCACTGAGTGTTTTAAAGTAGTACTTCAATCCCTTTCATGAGCTCTGTGCCTCTGCAGCTGCTGACCACACTACAATGACTAACCTTCTTTCACCTCATGCAGAATATTTGTTTGGGATGTTTCACTACTTCTGCCTGAAAAATATAATGATTACTTGACTAATCGATCGATAAATCAACTGATTTCAGCTCTAATATTATGTATTAAAACTAAGTGGATAAGGTCATGAGATATAAATACAATACTTCCGTCACAGTGGAACTGTACAAAACCCATGGGACATGTTTTAGGTCACTATAGGCTTATTATAGGAATTATATTAGTGACCTAGACCTGATGCAGTCACATCTATGATAAAAAAAATACATAATCAATAATAATGTCAGATATGCGCAGAACATCCATCAGCCTCTTCAGATTTCCAGTCTTTTATGTTTTTCATCCCACTGTTGGACATAGATAGTCTTCTTCTTGTCTCTTAACATTTACAGCTGATTGTTTCTATTAAATTCCTTTGCTGCTGCTGCTCTGGGAATATGTCAACAGGATGTTCTAGTTTGACATCCACAGTCTTGTTTTTAAGTGTTAAAATGTTTAAGGGTGTATTCTTCCATGAATCTGATACCCTGTGCTGATATGACAGGAAATCATTGTCATTGTGTACTTTGTTTTTCAGTGGAAACATCTAATATCAGAGTGCGGTATCGTTCACAATGACACTGGCTGCTGATATTCGATGCTTTGAGGGTACAAAGCTATGAGAAGCATAATAGCGTTAAATAAAGGTGTTGCAATGTTAACGACTTAGTCTAAAGAATGACAAAATAAACAGATCTGATATAAGATCCAGCACAGGAAACATTTTTCAGGCTTGTTTCATAGATCACATCATGACAACTGGCAGAGAAATCATGTGACTGTACAAAGACAAACAGAACACACGTGTTGGACCAATTCACACAAAAACTATTGAATTTGCAGAAGCCAATCATTAAGGCAATTAGAGAGGTGCTGGTGACACATGATGGTAATATGGAGGGGCGGCATGGATTTAAACAAACTTTAGTACATCTGAATCAGTTTTATTCCTCACATCTGCATTTTTTCTATCAAAGTTTTAGAACATTTTAAATAAACAAGTCTAGGTTTGTCATGGAAGTGGAATGGATGGTAGGTTGTAGCAGGGGAGGGACGGGACATGGATCCAAATGATCAATTTGAACATTCTGAATGTTCACCTCTTGTACTCAGATACGTGACCATAACATTGTACCTCTGCTTTAGCCATCCAGTTGCTCTCTAGCAGATTTTTGTGTATTTTCATGAAGATATTTGAATGTCCAAAAGTTGATGTTTGACCTGGTTACATGATGTTACACACCTGAGTGAACTATATGAGCTCTAAGATCTTTAAGTGGAGCACTGGTTTGTCATTCCTGGGTCATGGTTGATGACTAAGGACGAGTCCACACTTCATTCAAGAAATGAGTATTCTGCAAAGGCTGTATTGATAAGGCATCTCCTGATTCATTCAACAAAATGACTGTAAACGATCCCACCAAGAACTATTGCTCAATCTGTCACACATTTGGATTTTTCCAAATGCTGAAGCAGTGTGCATGGGACTGTAGTAAGGGACATACTCTGCATTTTAAAGGGTGCAAAATTAAAGAGCAAAAGTGTAAGAAACTGACTGAGTTGTATATATTTATCTGCTCTAATGTATTTTAGGATTCAAAATTAAATTAGAGAAACCCAGATTCAAGACTGGATTATCCATCTTTATTGGAGTTCCTGTTTTAGAGTCAGTTTGTTTTGAGTCAGGTGTTAACATTAAAAGGCCAACTGGAAACTGGAGAGTTAGCTTTTAATTCGCTGATTAGCTACTAGGGATGTAACGATGCATCGTGACACGATTGAAAATCGGTACAAATGCGTGACGACTCGCATCGGTTGACAGAAAAAATGAATCGCGATTCTTGGCGAATGGGAACCCGCACAGTGCATGCTCTCACTGGTCAAACAAGCTTCCCGGCGCGTTGCATGAGCGTGGCGTATTTGGTCCATCCTGCATGCGACTTCAAACCCCACCGGGAGTGTTTCAGAAGGGAGCGCTTAGCCCGCCAGACTTTGTTTACTTGCTCAGATTTGGACGTTTCCCTTCTAAACATGCTTCTACATGTGTAAATATGCTACGTCGTTAATTAGTTTCGCTTTTGTCTGTTTTTACGACCGGCAGTTTGCACGGAGTATTTTATTTTGAAAATCCACCGGATTCTCTTTGCTTTTTCTGTGTCTGGCTTCCGCTCACTCGAGGCGCTCTGTGGAAATTGACACGTGCTGCTCGCAAGTTTTAATGTTTTTATTTTATTGTTATGTACAAAAAATGGGTCATATTAGACCCTGAATAGTATGTAAGGGTTAATGAAATGTTAGGATAATTTTTGTATGTACTTAAGTTCCCAACTTCATTGTAAGATTAATTTAAAGCTTTAGTTAATAAAATGATCAAATTAATTCAGTTGCTCTCATAATCTGTCTTTTTTGCACAGGAAAAAATGTGGCTAGTGGAAATTCAGACTTTTTATAAGAACACAAACTGTTTGAAAGTTTCTGTAAAGAAAGATTTTTTTCCTACAAATAAAAGATAATTTTATTTGGTCATAATTTGTCTGTAGCTCATTTTGATTTAAAAAAAACGTGAAAAAATCGTATCGTGAACAAAAAATCGTGACTTGAATCGAGTCGTGAGTTAAGTGTATCGTTACATCCCAATTAGCTACAGCTAATAAAATCATTTCAGCTGAAATAATCAATGGTCATCAGCTGCTAATGAGAAGCCTGCTAAAAATGACTTTTTTAGGATTTTGAGAGCAGAATAGCCTCTATTGTTATCGCAAACCGCATGTTTGTTGAGTTGAAGTGGAATTTTTTTAAAGATCATTTTTTTGGCCTTTTATGCCTTTAATGATAGGACAGCTGAAGATAAACAGGAAGCGGAGAGGGGGAATGACACGCAGTAAAGGGCCGTCCGATGCAGGATTTGAACCAGGGCCAGCTACAGCGAGGACTGTAGCCTCTACACATGGGGCGGTCACTTAACCCACTACACTACCGACCGCCCTAAAGTGGAAATCTTGATAGGTGTCGCAGGTCAACAGAGCTTAGTGTAGGATTAACTGACCTTTTTTGATGTGCTCCAATCACAGTTGAACAAGCCTTGGTCAGAGCCTTGTATGTTAGATGCTAACTCGTCTATGTTGAAACGACATCCACATTTTGAAGATGATTCAAAGGGAGCTAATGTTAGCAAAATGCTATCTAACTAGATAAATATTTGTATCAATCATTAGTTAGCTATTTCTTTGGTTTGGTTCTTTTTTTTTTTGCTACAGAGCAAAATCCTAGTTAACTAGCTGGCCAATTTACTTTAATTGTTGGTTAGTTAGCTAGCATTTAGCTAACATTAGCTAACTTTATCTCTCAGGTAGAACTCAAGCAGTAGACAGTTTAAAGTCAAGTGCCCTTAATGTCAGTACAGGTGTACCACTAGGTTCCATTCTTGGTCCTCTTTATATTCACCATATCACATCATCTCTGCCACACCAAATTGTAATATAGCCTACATTTTTATGCAGATGACATCATTGACTGGTTCTTTTGTCTGCTTTCATACATCTCAGATCTCTCTCATTAAACATTAACTTGTTTTACATTTGCGAAAACAAAATGTATGCTACCCGCCTACTGCCCGTATTCAAACTATTCAGGTGTCTAAATTTGAAACTGTTAAATGGTGAATACTTGGGACTGATTGGAAACCAGACTTGCTTTTAATAATATTGTACACCTGTCAAGCAAACTGAAGGGCAAAATTGGATTAATGTAAAGAGATTAGTTGAGCTGTGACAATAACTACAATATTGTGCTAAAAATCACCATAATTTTTAATCAACATTTCTCGCATGGCCATTTTATTGATTTTAATGAGATGTTACAGATGTTTATATCCTTGTGTCCACCTTCTGTCCACTGGCAATAAAAAGAAGGTAACTTCTTAGAGTATAGGGAGAACATAAATATATTTTTCTGTGGTTCATTTCCTGGTTGGTAATCCTATTTAGAACATATAGCAGAGACCAGAATTCAGTTAAAAAATTATGAGACAGTGAACATATGAACCCTTGAACCTTTCAGCACCTACAGTATAAACATAGTTTAAAGGTGTACAGTGTCTGCTCAGCATAGATGTTGTGATTACCGCAAGATGCACCACCATTACCATCAACTCCAAATGTGAGGTTGAGTTTTCCATCCTGGGACCTCGGATCAGATCAGAGAATGCTCCAGTTAGAAAGGAGCTCCAGGGCACGACTCAGCCAGCCTTGACGGATTGGTCTAAATGCTGAAGCACTTTGTGCGTGCAGTTGGTGATGTGAGAAGGTTATCTGCACATGTAGTACAATTTGTACAAGGATTTGAATAATAATGAAAAGCTGACATCATTATTGATTATACCTAGGGTTATACCAATATGTTGCATTTTAAATTGATTTGGCAAATGTTTATTTTTGTGAAAAACAGGATACGATTTTTAGCATGACCATGATCACATTTAGAGAATGTCAGATCAAAATGTATTAAAATATACAGAAACATGTGTTTGCATTGGCACCAGCCTTCAAAATCCCTTTGTACAGACAAACTGGGTGATGGGTGGTGGTAAGCAGGCAAATGGTGAAGGAGGTGGGTGATCATGGTGGCGGATGGGGGAAGGGTTGGGGGCACTGACCTTGATACTACAGAGTTGCATCAGCATAATGACCAGTCAACCCAAAGCAGACCAAAACCTGAAGGGAAGTGGGAGGAGAAGGGCGGTGTGTTACAAACCATAGAAACAAAAAGCAGAGGCAGTGAATGCAGCAGGTGAAAGTCAAAGTATGGCATTTGTGTGCACTTATGTCAGAAAGACAAAAAACAAGCAACAGCATCATCATACTTTCATACTTCATCTTTGTCAGATAAAAATATGAATAATTGAGAAGGAGCAGAACCACAGATGGACAAACAGAGAGGAAACAGAGACAAAGACACTGTGACCTTCACATAGAAACATGGAGAACAGAGATATACAGCAATGAGCAGACAAAACATCAATGATGTTCATATTCAACGCAGCAGCAAAAACATCATCTCATCAGTTTTCATGTGCATCGACGGATGGTCACATGGTTTGCAAGCCTGGAGAAGAAAAACATATTAGCAGGAATATGGTGTTATGTCTTTTTCTTTAGAATGTGATCTGGTTCAGTGAATGTGGTTCACCTCGGGTAAAAGGATGTGATGCAATAGAACTGTTTTGTTGTCTGCATTCTGTGTGGTATTCATCAACACAGTGATTGTTTACCAGAGGACCTTAACGCTTAGTTGATTTAAAGCAAATCCCCTCAGCTTTATAGAGTTTAGAGTGAGTTGTTTAGCTGTCTGGCCCTTTAATGTTACTGTTAATATTAAAAGTTTAAATAGCTAAATATAAAGGTTTTCATGAAATCAATCTATTTATGTTCTGAAATTCTTCTGCAGTATGCACCTGAAATGTAGTATAGAATGTGAAATGAATCAAAATAGATTCTGAAGAACTATAATTAACTGACCATAATTAACTGTGCTCCTTTGATATTCAGATTTAGATATTCAGAATGAAGAAACAAAATTACAGCTGAAGCCTAAAAACTGAGAATCAGATGACAGAAATGTCATTTTTTCATTAAGAAATCAACCACTACCTTCTTGACTACTACTTCTTTGTTTAATGAGGATTCCTTGGTTATTAGAGAACTGCGACCCAGCTGTATGGCAATCTCACCAATCCAACAGGAGAGTCAGGGCAATGTCAGACAGGTACAGTCTGTATACGTCTGCACACTCCTGAGGAGAGCTCTGATCAGGTAGACAAAGTGAAAACAGGACCGAATAAAGACCTGAAGAGTCCTTGTGTCGGCTGTCTACACTTACATTCCTCTTTTTACTTTCAACCACCACACAGCTGCCTCATTTTTTGTCAGTCTAATTTTATTTACTTTATGTGCCACCAGAAGTGCAGTAAAGCTAGCTTATTAATAATAAACAAGAATTCACCTCCTGCTGCTGCTCCACATTCTAAGCTGTATACCAAGGAAGCAAGGACGAACAGTCATAATAGTTCCAGTACCAGGAGAAGGGTTTGCTCAGTAAAAATTATCTATTTTAATAGTAGTGGTGGGCGGGTCGATTTAAATTATCGGTAGTATTGATACCAACGTTGGTATTGGTACTGATCAACACTTGCGTGATGAGATCTATACTTAAGTTTCACTTTCTCTTTTCTACATTCAGTAGTTCAACTCACGATACCAAAATGAGTAACCACGATACTATACCAGACAAAGTATCACGGTTCCGGGTATTATCACGATACTGCAGCCTTTTTTTATTATTATTATTTTTATGAACTGCAATTTATTTGTACAAGTTATAAATACTTATTAATTACTAATGTTGTTTGGTGAATGATAAACATAATACTGATGAAGTAAAAATTAGACTGAAACAAATTTGAAACAACGAGTTTAGTTTTTTTAGCAAAATTAGTGTTGCCACTGACGACGCTGCCGCGGCAGACTGGCCACTCAGGCCCAGTGCTTCTGCTATGGTGAGTGTGTTGTCTCGTGTTTGTGACTGTAAGCTGTGCACGTGTCTGGGCGGGACAGAACTTTAGCTTGTTGTTTGTTTTGAAGCGAGTTTCTATTCATCTTCATGGAGTTCGTTCTTGCTGGCAGAAACACAAACAGCCAATCAGCTAACAGATGGGCGGACCCAGCGTGCGGAAACAGCCTATCATATTCCCGGACGTCACCAGTAACAGGCAAACAGCCAATCATTCAGCAGCTTTGTAGTTTGGTTACAGTAGTTGCCATGTTGGTTTGTTTACAAGGGACTAGCATGCAGTGAGAAGCCAAGAGAAGAGCAGAGAGGCGGCCGCTATGTAGCGGAGACTGGCACCGGTAGTATAGTAATCCATGGTAGTACATGTTGAATTTCTAGTATAGTAGGAACCGTTATGATTTGGCACCACGGGGTACCGGGGGTATCGTAGGTATCGTGCAACTCTACTTGGTAAATTCTGTAGTACCGCACACCCCTAATCAATATGTCATGTGTGTCTGTGTTTTTTGGTCAGATAGTTTTTATTTTACTGGAATGAATGGTAGACAAATTCTGCATTTCAGGTGAGCTTCAAATACGTTGTATTGTTTTTTTATATCAGTTTTATAAAAGTGAAGGTTAACTTTGGAAAACACACTCGTCAGATTTTTTTACCCTCTTCTGTCTTCACATGAAATACAACAAACTCCTTTGTTGTGGCTGTATTCAAGGATGGTCTGACATCT
Organism: Larimichthys crocea; assembly: GCF_000972845.2. NCBI lineage: Eukaryota > Metazoa > Chordata > Actinopteri > Sciaenidae > Larimichthys > Larimichthys crocea. Next base: position 2,613,688 of record NC_040033.1, read on the forward strand.
AAGATTTGAGAGTCAGCTGTTGAATAGCAATGGTTTAAATCCCAGAAACAATCATCCCTTCTCTGATGTTTGTACTTTCTGCAAACCGTGTTACTGTAACACAGTGACCGACTATTATTTTAATATGAATACATCTCTTTAGATATCTTGATCCTCTCATAGCCGTACTTAACAAAGGAGGTGGGACTTCAGATGTGTATAGTACACTGCAGTGTGCACAGTGACACATATATGCAAATATTTAAGATCACACGCACAAACAAAAACTCTACAAACTCACATGTTCCGGTCCTGTTCAGTCCCTACGGTCCTCATTACTCATGTAGTGCCTATTAGCACGGTGCTCTAGCTAGCTACATTAACAGACATGCATAGTGATCTCCAGGGAAATATCCCCAGTTGTCCTTCCTACTTGTTCTGACACTCGCATAATTAACCACTATAATTGTGTTCAAGACGACATGATTATTAATTCAGCACACATGTAGAGCGGGCAGAGCAGCAGAGACTGCAAAGCCTCAGCTGGAAATGAAATGATCCAGTACTATGGCTCAGTAATCTCCTGACCGCTCCTCCTTCAGCTCATTGTTCACCTAAGGATGGGTAACATGCGCTGTCCTCATGCACCCTTGACTCCGCGGCTGCTCTACGTTCCACTTCGAGGGTATGTTGTTGTCCTTCCATCACAGTTAGTTTTGTGGTTTTGAGACTTATATGAGTCGTCCTTGTCCTCCTGCACGCTTTACCCAGGCGACCACCATTCTCCTGAATCACACAGAGTATACATGTGATGTGTGCTACATGCTACATTCAGCTGAAACACTAGGAAGCATCCCTAATGCTAAGCTAAGCTAACGGCCCTTTACCCGGTTTTAGTTACTTCAACGTGTCCATTTGCCTACTGTGAATCTCAAATACTTGGCTTCTCATCATTAATATTAACGAGTTGCCATATCTATTACTATTATTATTATTTCTATTTTGGGTTATATAATAATGCTCTAAGTTTTGGAACAGTTCCAATAATGATTTTGGGGGTTAACACAGGAAGTACGTTGTTGCCTTGTATTCTTTGAGTTAGCTGTGGACTACAACTTTCTTTTGCCTAAATTTGTTGACAATTTAGTATCATTAAAAGTATTCTGAAATAGATATTAGCACTTCCTGTTTGCATTGCACCTAGGGCTGCCACGATTAGTCGATTAGTCACGATTATGTCGACAAACAAAAGCATCGTTTTTTGTTTTTTTTACATTGCTTTTCTCTCAAAACTGCAGCTGCAGCTTCCACTGCCGCATCTGCCTTTCTGTCACATACACACACACACACACACACACACACACACACACACACCTACGCACATGCGCAGTAGTAGTAATCGGCGTCAGGCCTGACTTTACCGTAAATGATACCATAACAGTATCATGGCTACCCGGCAACGGAGCTCCAAAGTGTGGAAGCATTTTAAGAAAAGTGGTGAGAAAAGCATGCAGTGCAACATTTGCAAAGCTGCACTTGCTTATAATGGAAGCACAATGGCTATGCATGAGCATCTGAAGAGAAAGCATGTCATTGTGGATGATTCTGAAGAGGGTCTGTCGTCTCGGTAAGCAAACCGGCTAGTTAGCTGCCAATATTAGGGTAAACAGTGAGCTTTCTTGCTACTTACTCATCGTTATGTTTCAGTGCTAAAAAAGTCTGTTCTTCTCTGGACGGCTTTGTGACCAAGCCAACAAGGTGCACACCACACCAAGCCAATGTCCTGACCTGACCAACTAAATCTTTTCTTTGCATCCCTGCAACCCCATCAGAGCGGATTTTCTCTGCAGCAGGAAACATCTGCTATCAAAAGAGAGCAAGCCTTTCTCCAAGCCATGTAGAAATGCTAACTTTCCTGGCCATAAACAAGAGCCTTGTGCAGATTGGGATTAAATAGTGTCAGAGTGTAGCAAAATACAGTTGTGACTGAGCACTGAGCACAAAATCCACTTTTCTTATATTTGAGTGAGACCAAATTTTTATTTTTGTGAATAATTCCTTCAGGTTTGATATGTTTGATGCCAGAGCCATGACAGACACACCTAAAAACCTGAAGTATTTATTTTTGTATTGTTTAGGCCAGTGCCTTGTCCTTATTTTACTCAGCTGTTTGTACTTTATGCTGCTCTGCTGAAGAATTGTCTGTTGATACAAGCTTCATATCTCATTAAAGGGTTAATGAGCTATCATCTTAATTGTTTTTATTTTCAGTTAGCACATACCTTAAACACTTCAAGCTTAAAGCTAATGATCTGATCAGCTGCATGCTGGTGCGATAAGCTGTATGTTTTACAGTCAATTTACGTATGATCTGATTAGTCGGCTAATCGAAAAAATAATCGGGGATAAGTTGACTATCAAATAATCGTTTGTAGCAGCCCTAATATACATAGTAAGGATAGTGAAGATGCTGAAGAAACTCAACAGGATTAGGTTATTGTAGTTTGTTTCTAACAGTCGCTTTCAAGCAGCATCTTCATCAGGGTAGGTGCACCTCAAGGTGAAAAACCTCTGATTTAGTACAACCTTTGTCACTCAGTTGTGACCAAGAATAACAGAACAGGAGTAAGAGAAGGGGAAGCATAGCTCTTCACTGTTAGTGTGTCATTTATTCTGCGCCTTGGTTTGTCATGGCACAAAATAATGCTTCTTTCTTATTGGACTGTAGGACTTTACTGTGAGATAATGCACTGCTTTCTTTTGCATCTTTTTCAAAAACCATGTGTTGGGGGCTTGTTTGTTAGACATATGTCCTGTATAGCTTCCAGCACGACATGAAACCTCATTTTTTGTATATACAGTAAAGATCTAAACATGAACATCTGCCATATTGCAGCCCCACTCCCCCAAGTTTCGGTTCCTCAGCCTGGTGTAGTGCAGGTTAGAATACTATTTCAGAGAGAGTCAGCACTCGTCACCACCACTTTCAAGAAGCAGACCAGTCACAGATGGGAATTCAAAGCTGGACTACATCATTATTACAACCACCTCGGCTGTACGTGATGGAACATCTTCCCATGATCATCCATAAATGTCGTGTACAATGAAACAGAGGTGGCCTTATTCCCACTGTTGAGGATGCCTGGTCCCATTTTAAAATCCATTCATGTTCATCCTGGACAGACATGCTCCTTCCAGAAAATTTTGAATCAAAAACTGCTCTAGCTCTTGGTTTAGCAATCAACTGTCTGAGCTGATCTGTCAGAAACATCTGCTCTGGTATTAAGCAAAGGCCTCCAAGAACACATCTGATTGACAATCCATTGGGGAAATAAGGAACAAATGCACCCAGCCCATCAGAAAAGCAAGATCTAATTACTAATTACTATTAAGAAGAACTCCATGACGTCGAACTGCTCTGGAGGACTGTCTGAATTATCAAAACATATCATCTCAATTACCTACTACAAAACAGAAGACATCTCAGATAAAGTCGGAATGCTCAACTATTTCAATCATTTTGCTGACGCTGGTCATGCCTTTGTAGCTGCTATGTTGACTAAGTTTTACGCACTGGTTTTCTTCCACTAAGCAACCCCCACTTCTCCTTCCAGCCAGTGCTGGAGAATGAGGTACTTTTGGAGCTACTCAAACTGGATCCCGATAAATCGGCTGCTGTATGCTCTATTTCTTTGTGAAGTGAGTGGTTCGTATTATCTCAGCTCCCACCTCTCACCTTTCAGAGTTCTATGAGTGTTACAGACCTATCTATCTTCACTTGCCTCTCTAAAGTCTTTGAGAAACTGATCAACAAACAACTCACAGTCCCACAGTATTCTCATCACCATGCAGTCTGGCATTAGAATCGGCCGTGTCTGTGCAGCACTCAAAGTGTTAAATGACACTGTAAGTGCCAGTTTGCTTGACAAGCTTAAGAACTTAGGAGTCACAGAGATATGTACACATATCAGCAGATTTATGAGCACATAAACAACCTGTGAGAGCTAAGGGGTTCCTATCTGACCCACTGTCTCTGTCCATGGGTGTTCCTCAGGGGTCCATTCTAGGTCCAACCCTAGTCAGGATCTACATAAATAATGTTACAGCTGTCATATCAATTTGTATGCTGATGACACCATTAGTCACACACGCAATCCCTCCCCGAACACTGCCCTAACTTCTCTGCAACACAGAAGTATCCAATACACCTTCCCCAAACTTCACCCTCAGCTAAAAACGAATAAAATAAAATGCCTTCAACTAGAACTTACCTCAAGTCACTTGAAAATCTCCTGCCTGGATGGGTCAAAAGTCAAATTTATAAAATACCTGGGTATCAGTGCACATGCTGCTCTCCAAAGTCAGAACAAGATCTGTTTTCTTGTACCATAATAAAGTAGATTTTAACCACTGTGAGCCTTGGATAAAATGGCAATCTTACATTATGGTTACTTAATACTACAGACTTGATATTCACAACAAACTGGAAATCATCAACCACACTGCTATTCACTTTGTCACCAGTGCTCCTTCCAACACTTATCACTTTAACCTGAACACTCTAGTACCAATAACTCCACACCAGGTGACTGATCAACTGTTTCAGGTAATTTATAAAACTATCTATATCTCTGCTCACTACTCATTATTTCCAGCAGTAACTGCAATTTAAATTCTAGTATCATGATTTTGTGTGTTGGACCTTTGATGTTCGGTCAAACTGCAGTAGGTTCATGCTGGGCTTCTAGCTTTGTAAAACATTTCACTGCCAAAAAAGTAGCCTAAGATTCAGACATCTGACCATTTGCTTCTTGAAGTAAATGTTTACTAGAGCAACTGCAGACAAAGTTGATTTTACAGCGTACTACAAAGTAACAAACTGTTGTGTCAGACAATCCAGCAGCCCTCGACATCGACACTAACCTGTGGTTTAACTATTTGTCAGGTGTCACTGATGCCTTGATCTGGAAGAAAATTCTGATACTGAGCACATTGAGAACATTAAAAATCAGTGCATTTTAGCAATGATGAAGACATTAGAAACTATCCATCCAGTATCACACCATCCTGTCCTGTAGGCCTGCAACTAGTATTTTCGCTGTACAGATCTGATCTGTTGATCATTTTCTTGATTGATCTATTTGTTTGTTTGGTCCATAAAATGTCTTAAAATGGCAGAGGACTAAAGAAACAGAAAATATTTCTACACTAAAACATTAAAACATAAAACGTTCTCTAAAAGTGAGAATTTGCTGAGTAGATTACATTTTTTAATGATTTTTTTTTTCACAATGTTTTGACAGTTCACAGACTTAGTGTAAATTCAGTGAGAAAATTAACTGGATGTAGTTATCATGCAGCTTTCGTTTGTGAGAGCTGTCCATCAGTCGGTGATGAGAACTAGCTTGTCTGCCATGGGGAAACAGAGCCCCCTAAATGTGACATACTGGACGTTTAACACAGAAAAAAGAGCTTTGTCACTTTGGTCTGCATCTGTCTGATCAGGGCCAGCGTGGCAGAAATATCAGACTCATATCTTCTGTGCAAGAGGCTGAGTCACTAAACCAAAATAGTCTTTGTCAATGTCAAATTGGTGCTCATTTTAATTTTCACAATGCGCAGAGAAAGCCAGCACCAGCACAAAAAAAAATCGAACCAATAGAGCTCAGGACAAAACGATTGAGTTTAAAAGCTTAAGAGATTTAGGTGTGCCAAATCTTCCTATATTTCACAGATAAAGAACAATGTAAAAGGTCAAACCATGTTGGAGGTTACATAGGAGATATATGGCAACTCGCTTTGGGGGGTTACAAGAATAGCATCCAACTAAAGATGCTCAGGGCCTTTAGTATTGTTGTAAGATTAGTCCTCATAGACTACCTGAGTTCACCTCTGGGATGTCAGCCAACCACTGCAGAGCTTCATTCAGTGTCTTCATAAACAAGACTGACTTTACATCGACAGCAACCCTAAAAATCACAGTTGTACAGCATATATTGGACAATATCATCTTCAACTGGCACCAAATGGAGGCATGCATATTTATGAGAGTGTTATAAATAGCTAGTAGGAAATCGCTGCCATTCAGGAATGGAGTGGAACAGAAAACCACCAAAACCCAGTCCACAGAACCAGCCTGCAGAACTGAATCCATGCTGCTTGAGTTTTTTTAGTGAAGAGGAATCAAATCAAACATTGTAACAGACGGATTTACTCACCTTCTTGGCTACTTGACAGCCACCATCAGCTGTGATATGGAACCCAGAGTCACATCTATGTGTTGCTCTTTGGGGAAACAGCAGCTGTTCTTACATCACACTTTATAACCTGCTGCTTTCATGACACCAAAACACAGAGGGGAAACAAAGGGACACAGCCGTGTTGCTCCAGTATGTAAGAGGATTTTGAGGATGGGAATCCCCACACAAAGAGGGAGGGAGGGAGGGAGGAGGGAGCCTCTCCTTATATTATTAGAACTCGTAGTACATCCCAAACCAGGGCGATGATGAATGACCCTGACATCAGCCCGGCTCCGACACATCACGCCAAACCCCGTTCAGAAAATCTACTACTTTAACGTCGCGTTTGCTGACTGGCAAATATGACAATTGTACATGAGAGATGACTCGAGATTTTCTCACATTGGTATCCACTCTTTGTTTCGGCACACGTCCAACAGCTCGCAGTGTCTCGCTGTGACCGTATTATTTGATCAAATACAAACTTTTAGTGTGTGGCTCGCTAGCTAACGATGGACATGAAGCTGTGTGTGTCCGTGAGGTGAACCACCTCTAACATACTGTTTCACTCAAAGTCTCGCTCGTTATACGTGCTCCACACCGAAGAAACAAACCAGGACAGTCGTATGTCCTGGAAGTAATTCCCCGTTATGTGCTCGTACCGATAAATAAGCTCTTAACCGCTCGGTGTTTTGACACAATTCAGCGTGTCGCTTCCTTCACACGGCAGAGAATGACATATGCGAGCTGGGCCGCTGCTTGGAGACTGACATGATGAAGCTACATCACCCGACGTTACACAGCAACAATGGAGACGACCTACCTGGGATAAAATAATCTGTCGGTGGATCATTCTCCAAAAGTATGGATGAGAACTCGAAGAGGTACCCGCCTGCTAATTTCCACCGAGCTCCATTTGGACGGTAAAAGGCAGGAGGGACACAAACACACGGTGGACCGAGAGAAGGGCCGATGGGCACGAGAGAGAGAGAGGGGCTCCAGTCACATCCTTTCCTCTGTCTCTGGACCACAGTCAAGCTAGCCCAAATACAGTATGCATGTTCCGGTGGCCTTCAAAATGAAGCATTACAAAACCGTGAACTGTGAAGGGAGTACACGCTTTTGGTCAATAAGTACATTTACTATTATTAGCATGTGCTAAACACGTCCGTAAGGACGCGTTTTATCTGAAATACTGTTCACGTAATTGCAACTTAAAATATGCTTTTATTTTGAAGGTTCCGATTCTGGTCGTATTCGAGTTAAATGTGTCGTGTTTGACAGACCTGGGTACCAATGCCTCACAGCCAATCAGAAAACGCGTTTTTCTCCTCGCGTGCGCTGGTTCCTTATCGCTGCCCCCTCCCGCCCCTCCACCTACCGAAGTACACGCGCGCACGTAGCCTACACACGCGCACGCGGTGTCACGCGCGCGCTCATTACCCACTCTCCCCACTCGTGCGTCGCTTTTCTTCTTCCAGAGCTGCTGCTGATGAGGAGAGAGGAGAGGAGGAGAGGAGAGGAGGAGAGGAGAGGTGAGGAGGAGAGGTGAGGAGAGGAGAGAGGAGAGGAGAGGAGAGGAGAGGAGAGAGGAGAGGAGGAGAGAGGAGAGGAGAGGAGAGAGGAGAGGAGACAAGAAGATACCGTGCACTTCAGCATACTGTGACATCATGTTTGGCTCAACAAGGAGGTAAATCAGAATCAGAAATACTTGAATAATCCCAGGGGGAAATTGTTATTATTATTATTATTATTATTATTATTATTATTATTATTATTATTATTTACAGAAGCCCTAAAAGGCCATACATACATACATTTTATTCCACCCGTTTTCTCGTGATAACGAAATAATTTCCTCCGTTTTCTCGTGACTTATTGGCAATATTGTTACTGTCATGGAAACATAAGATACTGAATGCAGGGGGGACTCCTGACAAATTTCTCATTGGGGGCAACTGTTGCAGTCATGGCTAAGATGTTCAGTACTGTTCATCTACCTGTTCAGTGGGTAAAATAATAATAAATACAAATCAGATAGCTAGCTTTACAGTGCATTGCTTAATTTGGTTTTCCTGTTCAACCACTAGATGGCAACATGACATGAATTGAACATACTGTACAGTATAATCTGTGACTGTATGTTTTCCTGCTTTTGTTGACACCTGCTTGATAATTCCCTCCATGAAATGATGGAGTTGCAGTTGCTATCCATGGCTGCCATGTTGATCTTGCGGTCTCCCGATGTGTGCTGTATGGGCAGCATGCATCAGTGCGTATGACAAAATCACAATGGGGCAAGCCCTCCTGGAGCCCATAGAAATTAATTGTAGGGTCCAAAATGTGAAAAAAAAATCTCAACATGTAAGTCTATGAGAACGCCTGGGAGCGCCCCCAAGGGGGCAGGGCTTCTGGTTGGGAAGTGATATTCAGGCTGCCGAATGGACAATAATATTAAGACAGACCAGCAAAATAAACTCTTTTTTTTGTGTGGTTTAAGGAGGGCGGTGCACTATCGCCCAATATGGGCCAGCCGCCCCTGACTGAATGATTTGAATCAATTTTAAAATAATGCGTTGTATTATCAAAAAAATAAAAGCACTAGAAATGTTATTGTTAAGTAAGTCAAGGCATCAAGTCAAGCAGTAAACAGTTTTCCTGGATTGAAACTGAAATCCACTTGATCTTCATCGTGGCCCTCTCAGCACACTCACTAAATCTGTTTACTCGTTCATTGGTTTCACACATCTTTCACACGCTTTTACAAAACAGTTAACACAGCTCTCACAGAGGGACCCAAAACTTGACTGGATTAAGAAAGGAAATCATTACACTGCTGATACTGATTACTTGCATAATTAGAAATCTCTAATGTATCTGTGTGAAACTACACAGTTCTTCAGTCATCTATCAGTCCTGATCTGTCAGGCCTGTTTGCAAACATGGAGGAAAGTCAGAGGCCATGGAAAGGGGACATGCATGAAACATCTTAATGAGTAATCTTTATAGATTCTTTGGTGAAAAAGAAAACAATAAGCCCCCATATTAAAATGTCCAGCTTCACAGCAGAGATAAAAATGTTTACAGCCTGGTACAAGTTAAGTTACAAGTGAAGTTGGACAATTGGACATAGGGACTCATGGAGACTGACTCACTTCTGGAGCCAGCCTCAACCAGCCATTCGAGGAATCACAGTTTTTAGCACTTTCTCATTGGCTTCATTTCCCAGCCATGGAGGTTGCTGCTTGGTGACTGTGTCCAAAATAGAAAGACGAACTTGAAGTCATGTGTTGCAATGTTTTGTCATTGTTAGAGGATGCCAAAATGTGTCAGCTTAGCCAGCTATTTTCAGTTTAGGCCTGTGTCTAAAAATGTAACTTGTTAATGGACAATAGACAGACAGACAGACAGACAGACAGACAGACAGACAGATCCTGTAGTGGCAGAGGAAGTCCCAAACAGACAGAGAGGGTGATGAGCAGAAGGCTCGGGGCTAAACAGCCCCAGCAGAACATTAAGAGCGGTGTTTCTGACTCCATCTGTCTTTAAAGGAAGGATGCTTTGACTATTGACTATGACTGCTATTCTTTGTGTTCACACACAAGAACAGCACAACTGGCTGTGTGATACGATTCTTTCATTTTAGATAACAGACTGAACTAAACAGGTTTATTGATATTGAAGGTAACATTTCTTCTATTGTCTTTATTACATAGTGCACAGTAGACAGTAGGGCTGGTAACATTCCCCAGAAATTGAATTCGAATATTAGTCTTAAAAAATGGTCCGAATATCGAATATATTCGAATATTCTTAATTAATTAATTAATTAATTTCCCCCCGCGGAGAATAGGACTTGTAACAGTATTGTAACAGTACCCCGTTATATCCAACAGAGGGCGTTGCACTGCCAAATGTCAAGAAAAACGACCAGTGGTAGTCAAACGCTGATTTATTTTCGGTCTTCAAACTAAATCCAAGCGTCATGTTCAACATGTTACATTTAGTGTAACTTCAGTGCAATTTATGCAAAACTGTACTGCTCATCGGGATCACTGGTGTGTAGCCTGCTCTTCATTGAGGTGGGGAGCGGGATGGGGTGCTTCCTTGTTGTGTCACGTGACTGCAGATAGCTAGCCTACAGGTCAGTAAGGGACGCACCATGGGACACAACGGAGGAGAATCAATGCGCGCGCTGCCCTGAGCAAATAGTAAATATTCGAATATTCATTTTTACGTTCGAATATACGTATTTTTATCATATTCGAATAATATTCGAAATTCGAATATTAGTTTACCAGTCCTAGTAGACAGATGTATAGAAACATGCAACAAAGGCCCCCAGATCTGGACATTTCCATGGTATCTTCATTAATCTCAACAAAAATATCAACTTTTGCTCCTATTTTTCACGAGGTTGAAGTAAAAGATCTAAGACTTTCTTTTGATTGAAATCATTAAAAGAGATTTTCTTTTCCTTTTTTGTACTTGTACTTACTGACAGTGACAGTGCGACTCATCTGACAGGAGCTGACAGCTGAAAAGCTGAGTGGCTTTGGATCTGATAGAAAGCAGAGGAGCTGATGCCAGTTTCAAGTCTACTACTGTACATGTAGTGACTCTGCATGAGAGATGTAATCAAGTACAAGTCTTTGTAAAGCTGCTGGAGAGCTGATGGATTGTGTCCTGTAAGGTTATGAACGATACACCGATGCGACCGGATATTCGGTTTAACAACGAATTAGCCATAAATTACTAGATGAATTGGTTGTAGAGTCATGGATCAGGTGTCGCAAGACTTGGAATCGGTTGGTGGCATCACACACTCCACTAAATCCACCGGGCCTGTTAGCAGTATTTTGCGTGAGCGTGGCATATTTGGTCCGTCCTGCACTCGACTTCGAACCCACCGGGAGTGTTTCAGACGCAAGCGTTTAGCCCGCCAGACATTGTTTGTATTTTAAAAATCCACCGGATTCTCTCCAACAAATGATGTTGGTTTAGCCAGACTTTTTTTGGTTCATGTCTAAAAATAAATACATTGACACGTGATTTTGTTGTTTTTGCCAGTGCCATAAAGCAACAATGCTTGGGGATATGTGGTCTTTTACATATTTGAAAAGAAAATATTGTACTGTACTGTAAGATAGTCACTTTCATTCAGAATTGGCTTCTTTATTTTATAAAATATCTACAATAAATATTAACGATTCGTATCGAATCAGTCTGTAATAAACGTATATAATTTTTGAATCGTATCGTAACCTGTGTATCTAGATGCGTATCGAATTGTTTATCACAGAGAGATGTGCAACCCTAGTGTCCAGTGTTCTAACATTTTATGTATTTGACCCAGTTCTCATCCTCAAGTTGAACATTTTAAGCCAAATGGGGACAAATCAAAGTGCTGTGTCACTCTGAATACAGGCCTGGAACAGTGACATTATCATTTTGGCTCTGAAGATACAATTTGGCATTAAATACATAACCTGAACTGAAAAAGAAAACACTGGCATTGAGACACGTATTGGCACGGAGTGATGTTTTCTCATTAGTATGCATTTATGTAAATGATGTCCTCCTAGCTTCTCTATATTCTGTATAAAATAAAGTGAATAACTTTATTCATTAAATTAAGTTGTGCTTTTGTCCAGTAATCAGTGAAACACAGGCATAGATGGACGTAGCAGCCCTCACAATAGCTAATGTTGGACATTAAACAATACACCCTGTAACAACCAATAATGTAATAATGTCCAATAATGTAATACCTGCCAATAACATCATCATTTTGGCCATTTTGAATGTAATACAGCCAACAATATAATAACTGAGTAATAACTAGTCACTAACTTCATCAAATAACTTTAATAATTTCTGCAGCTAAGCCATCAACCTGTCTCTTAGACCCCATCCCAACCAGGCTGCTCAAGGATGTTTTACCTCTCGTTAGCCCTTCTTTATTGGATACGATTAATCTGTCTTTATTATCAGGATATGTACCACAGTCCTTTAAGGTAGCTGTAATTAAACCTCTTCTTAAAAAGCCCACTCTAGACCCAGAGGTCTTAGCCAACTACAGACCGATATCAAACCTTCCCTTTCTGTCTAAGATACTTGAGAAAGCTGTAGCTAATCAGCTGTGTGACTTTCTCCATAACAATAGTCTATTTGAGGATTTTCAGTCAGGATTTAGAGTGCATCATAGCACAGAGACCGCATTAGTCAAAGTTACAAATGACCTCCTAATGGCATCAGACAAAGGACTCATCTCTGTACTTGTCCTGTTAGATCTTAGTGCTGCATTTGACACCATTGACCATCAAATTCTTTTACAGAGACTGGAACATCGAATTGGCATCAAAGGAACCGCCCTAAGCTGGTTTAAATCGTACTTTTTAGATCGATCTCAGTTTGTTCACGTCAATGATGAATCCTCCATGCAGACCAAAGTTTGTCATGGAGTCCCACAAGGTTCTGTACTTGGACCACTTCTATTCAGTTTATATATGCTTCCTTTAGGGAACATTATTAGGAATCACTCTATCAATTTTCATTGTTATGCTGACGACACCCAATTATATTTATCGATCAAGCCTGATGCAACCAATCAGTTAACTAAACTCCAAGCATGCCTTAAGGATATAAAAAGTTGGATGACCTACAATTTTTTGATGTTAAATTCAGACAAAACTGAAGTTCTTGTAATTGGACCCAAACACCTCAGAAACTCTCTTTCTAGAGACTTAGTTACTTTAGATGGGATCACCCTGGCCTCCAGCTCCACTGTAAAGAATCTTGGAGTTGTTTTTGATCAGGATTTGTCCTTTAACGTCCACATAAAACAAATTTCGAGGACTGCATTCTTCCACTTACGTAACATCGCTAAAATCAGACGCATTGTCTCTCAGGCGGATGCAGAAAAACTAGTCCACGCATTTGTTACTTCAAGGCTGGACTATTGTAACTCTTTGTTATCAGGCTGCTCTAATAAGTCTCTTAGGACTTTGCAGTTAATTCAGAATGCTGCTGCACGTGTTCTGACAGGAACCAAGATCAGAGATCACATCTCTCCCATTTTGGCTTCCTTGCATTGGCTACCTATTAAATCTAGAATAGAATTTAAAATTCTTCTCCTTACTTACAAATCTCTTCATGGTCAGGCACCATCATATCTAAAAGAGCTCATAATACCTTACTACCCCTCTAGAACACTGCGCTCTCAGGACGCTGGGTTCCTTGTGGTTCCTATAGTTTCCAAAAGTAGATTGGGAGCCAGAGCTTTCAGCTATCAGGCTCCTCTTCTGTGGAACAAACTACCATTCTGGGTTCGGGAGGCAGACACGGTCAACACTTTTAAGAATAGACTTAAGACTTTCCTTTTTGATAGAGCTTATAGTTAGGGCTGGCTCAGGTCATCCCTTAGTTATGCTGCCATAGGATTAGACTGCTGGGGGACTCCACTCCCTGTTAAAGGTTTTTTGTGGGCAAGTTTTTCCTCACTCGAACCGAGGAGGACAGAGGGTGTCACTCCCTGTACAGATTGTAAAGTCCTCTGAGGCAAATGTACTTTGTGACTTTGGGCTATACAAATAAAAATTGATTTGAATTGATTTAGACTGATTAGACTTTTTCTAACACTGAACAAACACATGTAGGTCACATGACCACTGAATTCTAGAACACATCACTAAGTGATCTAACTACCATATACACAAATAATATTCCTCCATACATGAAATTATAAATTTACATATAATTCTCAAATTGGCTATTACAACCATAATTAAGGAGAGAGAGTGCTGCATAGTATATACCTTTGATAAATGAATATGACGACTGTGCCATCCACTCTATCTATTTTTGATGCGCAAACTGCACAAAACTGTAAAATAATCTTTTATTTACACAGTTATTACATTTCCAAAGTATTTAATGCTACCCCAATAACATAACCTTATTATTACATAATTGGCAAAATGTTATTGGCTCAAAATCTTTATCACATTATTGGCTTTATTTTTAACATTATTACGTTATTGGCATGTATTACATTATTGGACGTTATTACATCATTGGTTGCTACACACACCCCATTATAATCCATTTAATGTACAATTTCAGTTGCTGAATTTTATTCACTTGTTTCCTTTCATTTAATTTCATAATATTTTGTAATGTTTTATTTTATTCACTCATGCACTAGCATGTCCTTTACATTCACCTGTGTGTATGTGCAGAGAAACAAACCCAACCCTTCCCATTTGGAAGTCCAACAGGAAGCACTCTGCTCCAGCATCAAATGTGAGAAAGCGTTTCATTGGATGTAAAATTAGTACATGGCCCCAAGTCCAGGATGACATCATTAACAACTTTTTATGGTTTATTAGGAAATGACAAACTCTAAAATACCACGAAGAAAACATGACTTTGTGTCAGTGTTGGTCCAGATACTGGAGGACAGAGGACAGATGGGAGAAAAACCTCGAGGTGATTTTAACTCTGCAGACATCAGAGGTGAACTGTTCCTCTGGTGGCCTCTGCTGGACAGGAGCTGTTAATGCTTCTGCATGACATCATTGAATGTCTGCTCTGTTGGTTCCACAGAAATCACTTCATGAGAGTGCACGAGAAGTCGAAATATGGAGTATTCCTGCAAACACAGCATTTAATGATTGACTGTGTTATGCAGGCTTACAATGGCTGCATAGAGGATCACCGTGCAAGGACTCAGTTTATATTCTGCCTGTGCTTTCGTGTGGGAGGGAGAAGAGAGATCGAGGGGAGGACAGAGTGGGAGAGAGAGAGAAATTGCCCATATGAATGTAAATGAGTAACTTATGTAATTTACATCTTCCTGGGTTGGCTGCGCTTGTTGTTCCCTGATATCTCCCTGTCTCCCTGTCAGTCCACCCACTCACATTATCTCCTATTCCCTTTCATTCCTCCTCACTTCCACTCACTCACTCACTGTCTTCTCCCAGCTTTCTCTTGCTCAGGCTTACACTGTCATGTCCTCCTCCTCCTCCTTCTCCTCCTCCTCCTCCTCCTCCTCCCTCCCCTTCCTACTTCCAGTTCTTGGTTTCATTTTCCCGGCCCCTCCGTCAGCTCCTCTCCATTACAGTTGATTCATTGAAGTACAAGGAGCAACAGCTGCCTATTCATCTTTCCACTGAGTGTGACGTGAAGGCGGAGGAGGGAGGGGAAGACAGGATTGCTTTTTTTTTTTTTTTTTTTTTTTTTGTGATGTCCAATAACCACACAATCACACCTACTCCTGCTACTCCTCCACTCAGTTTGATTCTGTGCAGAGATAAAGACAGGCGGTTGATCCAGAGGTTGGACTGCAGCTTGAGCTTTGAGCAGCAGTGATACACAAATATCTAGGATGGAGGGTTGGTGACTCTGAAATACTGTCCTAATTATTTTATCATGGCGAGGAGCTGATTATCATTTATGAGCTGCCCTCAAGAGGCAATTTGTTGTACAGCCAGCAGTCAATTAAAAAGATACAGAGCCCAGCAGGTGTTATGGGGGTGAGGAAAAAAGAGCACTTTGCACGCTTGAATTCAACTCAAATGACATTTCATGCAAGAAAAAAATAAATGTATATCAGTAATGAATGCTTTCAAAGTGTTATATTTGTGGAGACAAATTAGTGACAGTTATTAAAATGATTTCATCCATTACTCCATAAATACAGACATCATAAGTGTCAACCTTTTTTCTCTTTAAAACTTTAAAGTCTTGATCTGCTTCAGCTGAGGGAGTTCTTCTTCATTCTGGAAGAGATAAGAGTTTGGAATTGCGAATCATTTTGCTGATTCAAAGACTTTTGTTCAGTTCAAAGACTCAGTCACTAATCTCTCTGCTGATATCTGCATATGAATGCAGAATCTGTAGGCATGGGAGAATTTCTTTGGCATGGAATGCGTTCTGGTTTCTTTTTGTAGTCTTGAGTATCACCAGTCACATTTGAGTGGGCTTTGTTAGCATGTAGGTAGGACAGCATGACACTTTTCATGCAGAGCAGGTCTAGACTGTACTCTTTATAATATTATTTACAGAGACCAACAGTTCCACCATGAGCAAGCACTTGGCGATGGAAAAACTTCCTTTTAACAGGCAGAAACCTCGGGCAGACACAAGCTCAATCAATATTAATATGTTTCATTACATGTGAAGAGCTTCCAGCAGAAAACTTAATGTACACTGCTATCACTCATCAGCGTATTCCAGGAGTTACTTTGCGATTAAGTGGGATAATTATTTGGTGTTCCCACTTTCCCTCAACCTGCTTCACACATCTACTCCAGTAGAAGTGTTTCCCAGAGTGCCTTTCCACAACCATTTAGCATGATGTTTTATTAATGAAACATTTTCTACTAAACTCCACTGTAGCTACAAGTGATGTCATGCCATCTCCTTTTGGCCAGTTATCCAGTGGAAAATACATCAAACCAAACCAGGACCTTAATGCTGCACCTATATAATGCATCAGAGAATTGTGAGCGCTGCCAAGCTCGATTTATTCCTTAAACTTAACAGGATAAAGAAGTAGAAAAGCACTCAGAGAGCACAGATCTCCGCCAAGATTTTTTTGTTTCTACAGTGGTATTTGAGGCTGTTGTGTTTTTGTTGTATGCTTAGTCACAGCACTTTAATCATGAAGGGTTTGTAAATCAGTTCATTCTGCCGTAGACACCGGTGTTACAATTCGCCTTAAAATGGTAACGAGGCCACGAGGTTCGTCCATGGCCCATGTTACATCCTTCCACCAAGTTTCATTAAAGGTCCCATATTTGACACTTTTCCTGTGTTTTGCTTTGCGTTTTATCTCATCAATACTAAGCAGCTGCTCACCTGATTGGCTGACTGTTTTCTGAGTGATGCACAGCCAGACCAACCACACAGCGGATTGTAGTCTACCCAGACAGTGAGTGTAGGTGGGCTGTAATAGGGGAGTGTGGCTGTACAGTTGTGACATCACAACCTTATGGAAGTCGTGACAGCTCATTTAAAGGTTTCTGAATACAGACTCTGTTTATAATAAAACATAAAAAATCTCTACAATTTTTTTTACTGTCAGTAGATTTTTTTATAACCTCCTTTACGTGGGTAAATATTTATGTTTTCTAATATATATTTTATGCAGGGTGACAATGTACAGTGATTTGGGAGGGATGAAACAGCATTGATTTTGACATTATGTATATGAAGTATATGGTCTCATTAAAAAGTTGCAAAGACACATTTCATTGCTTTTATTGACAGTTAAATATTATTACGTCCTAATTAATTAAAATCCTGATTTAACAGCAGTGAGGTGAAGAAGGCCCTGGATGTGAAGACTGGGTTTTGGGGGGTTTAATTACAGCACTGACATTAATTTGACTGCAGTTAAAGCAGCCAAATCTCTCAGTCTGTTTACCTTTAAATTGACACTATCGTCAGTAAATTCTGCTTTGGGCTGGTGATGCAAAGCTCCATACAGAGTAATTAAAATGCATTCTTTCTTCCTTATTAGAGAGTCAGTTCAGTTGTGGAAACATCAAGGGGCACCTGGGGATAGCACTAAACCAAAAACTGATAAAAGAAGTGAGCTTTAAAGTCAGAAACTTCAGATTTATTTTGGGGGGTTTAAAGGGTTCAAAGCTGTGTACTGTCAACTAAAACCCCATTATTATTAATTATTATTTTGTGACATACACGTGCATTACGGTTTTTATGTGAAAAATAGGACAAACATGTGGGTGGTATGAATTTACATTGCAGTGTTATTGAGTTGTTTTATTGCATTATTACATTTTCATAGTAGGAGGAGCTATTTTTGGCACCCCTGGTTCTAAAAGTACTATTAATTTTTCACATAGACAATGTTACGTAACTCATAGCGGGAGCTCTTCTAAACCGGTGTTCTGTGTCTCTGTGTTACACCCAGGCCACACCATGTACATCGGCTATCTTGCTGAATTGCAATAAAAGCCTCGTTAACAAAGGACTGTATTGTGTCCACAGAAACCTTAGAAGGCTTTCAATCTGAGTTTAAAAGAAGATACTGTTTGTCAGGTAGGTCACATATTATCCAGACATAAACACTGAAACTTTGAAGGTTGACATGATTCTGGATGGTTTCTGAGAACAGTTGCGGCTGCGGTCGCACATGAAACACACTGGCATGTCCTGGACATGAACCAGCATTGATGGTGTGTTTGAAATAGGGGAAGAAAACACTTCTCTCCCACTCTGCAATTCTATAAAGATCAATGTGTTAGCACAGACATCCTGCAGACACAGAGCAACATTAGCTTTCATTCATTCTTGAGTCCACCTGATGGATCTTGAGTCGCTCTTCAGTTGCTGAACGCTCTATTACGTTCACCATATAACTGCTAACTTTGTCTGCTTTTTGGTGTTGGGCAAACAGCATACCATTAGCCTGACAATCACACTGAACTGCCACTTTGTTTCATTGAATTAATTCAACATGACGTCATGTTCATGTCACAGAGGGGCGTTATTTTGTTATGTTTTCAGCAGCAAGTAATGAATCATTTTCACTTGACACTGAAGTGATCCTAACAACCTTACCATTTTTGATCATACTGATCATACTGATCAAAAATGTTGATGTAAGAGTTGTTATTTCAGTAAGTGGACTTGATCTCAGCCATGCTCGTTGCCGTTTTCTCATCGTCACTCTTCATGAATGCAGCTCGGCAGCTTGCTAGGCTACCCAACATCTCTCCAACTGTGGAGACAAAAAGAACTCATTCTGCAGAACAAATCAGAGACGTGGCTGGTGATTCAGAGATCGGGGGAACTAGGCAAGCATTCAGAGGATTCATCAGAGCTTTTTCACTGAGACCTGCTGCCTGCTGCTGCCGCTGAAGTGAGGGTTGATGAGAGAGACGACGATGCATGCTGGAAAAGCAAAATAATGATCCAAATAGGCTGGAAACTCTTTGGGCTCGTCACCATGAACGGTCGATATATTGATAAGAGCAGCTTTGAATGAATCAGACAATTCAATTATAGGCTGGATTATGCAGCTTCAAATGAGTGCAGTGTCTACAGGTGTGTGACCATGATGAAAATGATGTGATCATGTAGCCTTCACAGTCACAACAAATGAACACTGATACTTCACTTTGGTGTTTTGCTTATCTGTATCCCATTTCTATAGTCCTTTGCC
Organism: Larimichthys crocea; assembly: GCF_000972845.2. Lineage (NCBI taxonomy): Eukaryota > Metazoa > Chordata > Actinopteri > Sciaenidae > Larimichthys > Larimichthys crocea. The sequence goes on from NC_040033.1 coordinate 2,633,101, forward strand.
TGCAGGGCTACATATCGCTCAAATAAAACCACACAGTAAACGGAGTCCGTAAACATAAACCCAACAGTCTGTGACACTTTATATAGTGCAGATACAGACTCTGCATCCTGGAAAGTCTCTACATCGTGTAGCTCTGTCCAACAATAGAAGCATCCCTTTGAAGATGTCACACTTTTAAAGCCTTAGAAGATAAGACTTGAGAGAAACAAGGCGGACAAAAAAAGTGTCATAGAGAGAAAGCACTTGCTATCATGTTGGAGTGGGAGGGATGAAATCAACTGCAACGTTCCCAGTGTTCCACCTTCCTCCAGCACTAGAGGGCAGTGTGGTTCTTCTCCACAGCTTAACACTCTGCAGGATTTTTTCCCCCCTCACTGTTTTTGAAGTATTGAAAAGGCTCGCTGTATGCTCTCTGTAACATCATGTGCTTCTATCTATCTCCCTCTCTCACACCAGTGCACAATCTTGTATTTACATAAGAAGAAAGGAAGAATGTGTATGTGTATGAGTGTGTGTGAGTGTGACTAGTCGCAGTATTGGTTTGCCTCGTCTGTGCTGGCCAGCGGCACAAAGACACAGCATCTGCAGCAACGAACAAAACATCTTCTAGCAGCACCAGCTTCTCCTCTCTCTCCTCCCCGAGCTCTCTCCTCTGTGTTTGTCTTGTTCTTTCTCAAATCCTGCGTCGCTGTGAAGGTGACACAATCAAACACGCTTTCACTGATAGCAGCTTTAAAAAGGCTCAGAGCAATGTTAAGATGACGCTTTGAAGAAGAGACTACCACTACTCTACTACTACTAATACTGCTCTGAGTACCACTGCAACTAATGTCACTTCTAGTGCAACTGCTACCACTAAAATGACTTCTATCATTGTCAGTATTACTGCTGACACTTCTACTACCAGCAGTACTACTGCTGTAACTACAACTACTAAGCACAACTGCTGCTAAGTACTTTAAATCAGTACAGCAGCTGGTAATACTACTAAAACTACTACTGTTACTTACTGTTACTGCCACTATTACTGATACCAGTACTACTACTGTATTGATTCTACTATTATTAAATACAATTAACACTACTACTAATAATAATAACCAGGTTATCAATATTAGAGCTGTGAACCCTTAAAGCTATTAATACTACTGCTGGTACTGGTGCTCTTACTGCTACCATATTCCTGCTGCTTTCACTACTGTTAGTACAACCGCTACTACGACTGCTAACAGTCCTGGCTACCTTAAAAATAAAGGTTCAGAACCTAAAGTGGTTCTTCATGGACTGCTATAGAGGAACTTTTTCACTTTTATAAGGAACTTTCTAACTATTGGTTCTTTCAGGACCCAGCAAAGACTTGACTTCAAGAACCAGTGATCAGTATTCCAAAGAACATTTGAAAGGAAAAAAAAAAAGATAATTAAACATAAAAAGCTTCTTCAAACCACCAAATATTTTACAATTGCGAACCAGTTTTTCTTAGAGTGTACCATCATCATCAGTAATTTACTGTTATATCTACTACTAATACTATTACTGCTACTACAACCCTGATTCCAAAAAAGTACTGTAAGTACTGCTTTAAAGTATGACAGGGTTAACTTAACACTCACATTCCTGCAGTGAATCGCAAGACTCAGTGTGGTCGGTCAGTGTCATTTCTTCTGTTCACACCAGCTGGCCAAGAAGCGATCTCTTCACACGCTGTAAAAAAAAAAGGAAAAAAAAAATCAAAGCTCTTGTTCTTTGCAAAAAGGCAGTTCAGCTCCAGCAACCTGAGTTCAAGTGGGGATCTTACAAAGTTACAGTCTGTTTAGTACAAAATTCCCTATGTGAGTTTCCACAGATGTGTGTTTCTTTGCTGCTTGCTGCTATGTAAATGTAGGTTTTTCTGGGATCAAACAGGCCCACATACGACTACACCTGCTCACTGCTGTGAGTACTATGAACACCAGTTCCTGGGAGGACATTTCTCAAAAAAGAACAACATGGACCAACAGAGTCCTTGTAGGAGTCATGCTTAGCAGGCTACATTCAGTGAGTGCAGCAGAGAAAGGAGAGACTTTCCCACCACATGCACTGTACATTCACCTGGTGTTTCCAGAATCGGCCTCAAGCCGTTTCAAGACCCACAGAAATCGTAGGCGTTCATTGTTTTGTCATTGTTACATTCAAATCATTCAGAACAATCGGATCATTAATGATTGATCAAGCACAGAAGCAGTTGGCGGACAGTGGACAATGGAGTGTTTGAGACAGATTCTCCTGATTTCATTCAGATCCTTGTGTACTTTTTTGACGGCGAAATGAACAGATACAAACTGTACACACGTGAAGATCCTCTGTGGGACGACCCAGTTTGCAGAGTTGGTTGCAGAGGGGTTTCGTCATGATCCTGATACATCAGCAGTTTGGAAAGCAAACTGATGAGCTGCTGATGCAGATGGACCGATAAGATATGTGAAGTTACATTTATTTTTAACACAGCTGCCACTATCATCAGAACCATCACCACTGTACAGCAACACAACGGACAACCGGCGGCAGGAAGTACTTCATCTTTTCTTTGTGGTTTGATATAGAGACAGGACAGATTAAGAAAATGACATCGAGCATTGCATTCCCACCTACACATTTACAAAGGCTTTAGTCTGACTCTGCCTGCAGTATAAAGTATTCACTGTGCACACAGTGGCAGGTTGTCACCCTAAACGCTGACATCAATATGGAACTGAAATAAACACCAACTACGTTGATATGCATTTTATTTCCATGTGTGCTTCCTCTCAATGATAATAAATAAATATTGTGTTTTCCTAGATAACTCCTGTAACATTCACAAAGACACAGTTCACTGGATTCATTAGTGTTGATTGACAGCTTGTAGGTTCGACCTTCCAGCAAGTGTTTATTGAATTCAGTTATCCTGTTGACAATCCCACAATACCTCAGCACACAAGTGTGACTCAGCCCAGAGAATACCTTTTTTCTCATGGAGACTGTAGCTGTGATCCTCTGATTGCACTGAACACTTAAACGTTCATTCACGCTAAACTATGTGTGTGTTTGCATTCAAAGGCACAGCTTACCGTCGACTAATCACGCTGAGATTTAAAGGGACAGTTTGGTTGTTTATGTGAGGTTGTATTAGGAAGTTTCCCATAATTAATGTGTTACCTCCAGTAGGTGGCAGTCATCATGCCTCCAGTTTGAAGAGGACAACCACAGAAGCTACGCAATGTATAGATGCAGCCATTAAGATTTGCTGGCTGGTCCGAAATTGTATGAATGGATATACTGTCAAGCTGCCAGCCGCATGGGGGCAGCAATTGGTACTTCACTGCTGTGAATGGGAGACCTAACAAAAATCAGCACCAGTCAGCAGTGGACCAGTTACTCCCTTGTTGACTCCCTTGTTGAGGCAGCGGTAGACCAGCAACTCCCATGTTTTGGGACGAAGTGTAGTGGATTCAGAGAGAGTGATAGTTTCCCAAAAGGGACAGTGCTGTCTGCGGTGATCATATTCTAAATATTGCACACATTTAGACTGATATTCATTATACTTGTTGCTGTGCCCGTCCACAGCAGTACACTTTGACATCCGTTACATTTATTTGTTCACATTGGGCCAACCATGACAGGCCAGACTTTTGGTTTATCCGCACCTCCAGAACCCAATCGACCCATTCAAAGCTTTAAATGACTCTACCTTTGCAGTCCAATAATTACTGTACGATATTTCCTGACAGTGAAAATACAACACTGTGCAGGCATGCATGCAACACTCAGTGGAATTCACTATTTTATGCAAGACTGATATCCTCAATGCTGTTTCATGGTCAAATCTGTAAATGTAATGTTGTCTTAACATTAATGAAAAACTCATAATAAATATAACTTATTTACGGTATAAAACCTTAACCTTTTCAATAGAAACTAATTAACATTTGTCACGATGGCAGTCGTGACTGTGGTTGTTTCTCTGTGTTTCCCCTTGTTTCCCCATCCTTGTCATCCTTGTGTTTACTTGTCTGTCTGTGTTGTGGGCGTGGCACATTTCCCTGGGCCTCCTGGATAATCATCAAATGAAGCACACCTGCCGTCCCTCACTTCACCTGCCTTCCATCAACTCATCACTCCACCTGCATATAAACCCTGGCCTTCCTCCCACTCCTTGTCAGATCGTTTGTTCAGCCTCCGTGGTAGATCACGTTCGGACCGTCTTTAACTACCTGTTCCTTGTCGTTTTCCTGAACTCTAACCTCCGATCTCTTGTGCTCAGGTCCACCACCATCGTCACCACCTGCTTGCCTGCTCTCCATCCACCACCCACCACCTTCAGACAGTCCAGACTCCGTGCCTCCTCCATCCATTCCCACCACTGCGTCACCTCAGCCATTCCCTCCACCTCGTATCAAAACCTCTCCTTCCCCTCTCGTCCCACACCTCAATAAATCCCATTCTCTCTCTAACCGTTGTCCGAAGCCTGCATTCTGGGTCAACCTGTGTAACCATGACAACATTAGCATTGACAGACTCATATAATAAACTAAAGATTAAAATCAACAGCAAGTCATCATCAACATCAACAGATAGTATAGTATACACACCAACTAGAAAAAAAAAAGCAGCTGTAAAGGTGGAAAATGGAAAACAAAAAGGAAAGGACTAAAGAAATTTGCATAGAGCCCCCTGCAATTATGCCAACTGACATGCCATTCAGCACCTCCTCCTTCAGCTGGGAGTTCATTAGTAGGGGGGATGGGAGATGCTGAGCCTGAAGCTGCATTGTTGGCCTGGCACCAGTCAGGGTCAGGAACGACTGATTCACTATGAATAACTTGATGAAAGTTTGCCTGCAATGATGAAATGTCGGCTAAAAGAGGAGCGAAGCACTCACAAGTTTCTGTGAAGATAACTGGTGTGAGTCACTCTGGACTAAGACAACAGGTTCATGGTTTGGGTGCAGGACTGAGCCTTTTTATGTAAGCAAAGAAGCTGAATCTAAATCCAGAGGCCCAACTTTCAATGAACTTGTTAGGTAAGCTGCTTACCTAACAAGTCTATTAGTTTCCTGTTGTGGGCACATTCTCTAATGAGCTTTTACCTCGTCCTCTGGTCTATTCTATACAACACTTTGAGCATCTCGCAGATTTCTTTTGCCAGAATTTTTAGACAGTCATTTGTTTCTTGCAGCCATAACAGCCAATTAGTTGTATCAGTGCAGTGCCTACAGCCCACAACTTCAATTAGGAATATGTCAATAATGTATCTGCAGATGAATGCGTGGAGGTGTGTTTCATTTGTGGATGGGTAAACACTGATGTTGGTCATAGATGATGGAAACAGTCCAGAGAGGAACCTGCAGCAGGGCTGGAGTGTTAAAACAGGTGAACTATAAACTTTACCCATCTTCAAAAGCACAACCACTGAAACAAAATCATAAAAATCTATAAATATAAGATTGTGTTAATGATTGTGATAGCAGCCAACATACAGAATCCAGACCAGTTTTTCTAAATAAAATACTTGTGCAGACTCCTGATAGTAAAAACAGCTAAATTGAACTATGTAGCTTACTTATTTAAGATAGAAGCACATAATAAAGTCCAAATCTGAGCAATCTAACAAAGTCTGGTGAGTAAAACAGTTTACCTCTGAAACACTCCTGGTCAGATATGAAGCTGCATTGAAAACGGAACATCACAGATGCCAGTGGAATTTATGGGTAAAATCAACAATTAATATTTAACCGTATATTCTATGATTTAGTGAATACTTCACCTGTCAGAGCTTTGTCTCAAAATGTCTTTTTAGACAGACAGAACATTCTGAAGGTGAGTACAATATTTACTTCCATTGCCACTGGAGTCAATAGTCTCAAGACCACCTGCTGGTAAACTAGTTAGCAGCAGTGACTAAACAATGGAGGTCGACCACAGAGGTCAACGTAGGACCCATTATTTAGGTCACGCTGACCAAAGCGGACCCATGCAAATGTGGTAAGTATGAATTATCATTTAGTCTGCAAGAACCAAGGCCACACTGACTGCTAAAGAGAGGGTGAGAGGAAAGACGAGGGGGAAAAGTGGGGCTGTTGTATAATTGTCTGGAAACAACAGAGTCGATCTTATAGCACAATGACAAACCTTTATAAAACGGTGAGCAAATGCTATTTTGTAAAGGATTTTAAAAATCCATTTACCCCCCACTGCAGCCCTGCCGACACCTCACCTCCTGTGCATGAAGACCAGAATTCCACGGTCACTAAAATAATACTTACACTAAATGTGACACAGCCAGCACATATACTGTCTGTACAGTATAACCCAAAGTCAACACAAGACCTGAACACATCCATCCATCCATCCATCCATCCATCCATCCATCCATCCATCCATCCATCCATCCATCCATCCATCCACTCAAACATAAGAGAAGAGGTGGTACACAGCTCTTACACATGGGCTGCTCTAGTTTTTCTCAGCAGGTACTAAGAGATAACACGACAGTTATCCAACAGGATCAACAACAAAAAACACCCAGTGTCACAAGCACCAATGCACCATGGGAGAAAAACACCATATCCCACTCCGGTAGGGATCTATTTATGGTGGGTATGAGGTCAAAACTGACCTTTTCAACAAGGCAAACTGCACACTTTTATTCCTGTTATAACACACATTATCACAAACTGGTGGCAGGGTCAGAGCACTCGTCTGTTTCTGTCAAAATGTTTAAAATATCCAACCAGACTTCATCGCTGAGGGCTTACATGACAAGATTTAAGTCTGGAAACAAGATTTTTAAAATCCTCACCAACCTGCAGATGTTTCCATGATAACTGTTTTTAGCGGGTACATTAAGAGACATTTGGAAATGTTACCAGAACTGAAGCCTTGTTTCTTTGAAACAGTAAGCCAAGACCATTATCTTATTGTATACTTCAATTCAGTACAGTGTTTAAATATCCCGAGTCATTGGATCAGTACCAGCATCATGGTAAGAAGACAGATGATGATGAGATGCTGTAGAACATAAGGCTGAACATGAACAGATGTCTTCAGAATTAGAGATAAGATACAATAAACTTGTAGACGAGGCAAACATTTGACATTATTTTAGATGAAAATACATCCTGCAGTCCATTCATGCTGCTGTACTTATGTGTTTTGTAAAGAAATAAAGGACTGAGTGAGATTATTGACTTCACAGAAGAAGTTAGAATGGTTGACACTTTATCTGCCCTTACATCTGCATACATCGCAGGTTGTATCAAGGTTACCTGTACAATATATAGATTAATATCAAACAGATTTGTGGCTGCTACTTAAATGTATATTTCGAGTGAAGGCGTCATGAGCAGAGAGTGACCTCACAGTAACTGGTTCCTGGTTTGATCTCTGAGGCTATCAAAAAAGTCAAGTTATTTCCTATCTATGTATTAGGATACTATGAAAGATAATAAATGTAATGAATGACTTTGATTTACTTACTAAAAAAGGCTAATTCATTAAAAAAATATTAGTCATAAAATGGTCGTATAATCAGAAGAACATGCAGAAGGACTGAACGTAAACGCTGACTTCAGTGAACTTCAGGTCACAAATGTTTCCTCTGCTTCTAATTGTTAAAAAAAGAAAACTTTCTGTTGCACCTGAATTCTGTCTGAAATGTGTTGAGCTGCTTCAGGCTAATATCACTGCTTGCATTTATGAATACTGAGTTGCACATAAGGCCCTCATCCAGTCCCTGTGACATTATCTCCACAAAACTGTCCAGAGAGATAATAGGGGCCATACGCTCTAATGTGCTCTCCATTATTAATAGCTCTCTCTCTCTTCTGGATGTCTACCAGACCATTCTAAGACATTCTGAGTACAACTGCAGCAGGGATCCCTAGTCTGGAATCCAGACATTAAAAAAAACTTTAGATGAATTTCCTAAATATGCACACAGCCTGCAAGTTTCTCCAGAAGTAGATCTTCATACAGTTAGCTACAATAATCCAGGAAGCTAATTTCTATGTTTACATTGGGCCATAGATAAGTGATTTATGTCAAATCAAAGTGTATTTGGAAAGCACTGTTTGCCCTGGTACAGATGGGTTGTGTGTCTGGATTTTCTACAACAGACCTGTAATCAGAATGGACTTTATATTAAAATAAAGCATGTTTGGTTGGAGTACTTCACTCAGTGTTGAAGTTTGATTTTAGTTTTAGTGGAATAATGGAGGATATTTACTGTGACTCATGCAAATTGCCATCAGTCCTGCAATATTTTGCATAACTCACTGCGTTTCTCAATTTAACTTTAATAAGAGTACAGATGTAAATGAGCCCAGCCACACTTCATCTGATTTGCATAATTAAGATCTGATGCTGTTTGGACTGTTTTTGATGTGTTGTGCAAAGTTTTGAATGTAATGGAGCACAAAAGTACTTTAAATGTGTGCTGCTGGTGTGTATTCATCACATCACATCTTATCTCAGTTATCAATGAAAAGATCAGTAATTGACAGACTTTTGGTGAAACTTTTGGAGGTGTCTGTCTACAGAAAGACTGCAGGATATTTATTTCATTTATTTGATTTCAGCTGTTGTCAGCAGGTGTTTACCAGATTATCTATGGAGTATAGAGATGTTTTCCTTGTATGTAATCCAACCTGACCTTATAACATCATGAAACTATTGTTGAATCTCATCTAACAAGCTGTGGAAATGTTACAAATAATGTATAATCTGTAGACGGACTCCAAATAAAGTGCTCCCCTTTTAACTCCTCTGGCTGGATTGTTTATCTGGTCTGTGAACAGATGAAATAACTGCTACATTACTGGCAGCTTGAATCATTTTGCACAGGGCAGAGGCAGCTGTGAAACATTAAAAGTCAGGAAAAACAAGCAGGAGGCCACTGTTGGACACAGAAGGGGGAAAGCGGTGTGAACAATAACAGGTTTCATTGTTTCTCTGTTGTCTAATGTTGTGCTGAGTGTAGAGCTTCAGTAAAGTAGCTTTTAAGCTAAAGTAACTTTCTAATACATTTTTTAACGTGTGTTTCCCTGCCTCCCTCCTGCTGTGTGTCCACTGAATTTTACATCTGCTTTCCCAGATGTTACATTTCAGACACAGTTCTGCAGCACAGGGTCACTCTGCAGGGATAAATCAGCTGCAGTGAATATTTGAATAAATACATAAATAATAAATAAGCTGCAGATACAGGTCACTCACGTCAAACTTTGTGCCTACTCACTCATGTCTTTACACAAACACTGTTCCTAAGCCAGAAATAAAGTTATTTTGATTGATTGAAATGTTCTCTTTCTCACTGAACAAGATCAGTAGGTCCTGCTAAGAGCGGATTGTTCAGCTGAATGTGCGATAGCTGGTGCTCTACTCTGCCAAAAAGACATCTATAGCAATCACTGGTAAATAAGACTATCATTAAAGATCCCAACAACCTTTACTCCCTGCTGCGATCAGGATACACCAGACCAGAGGTTCAGGAAGAGTTTCTACCCTCAAACCACAAAATGAGGACACTGTCAAGGACTTTTTATTCCTTATTGCTACTCATGTCATTATACTTATATCAGTTTATAATTACATGAGACTAATGCATTAAATTGAATTAAACATGTCTTACAATACATACTGCACAGGACCAAACATGCAGTTTTCAGTGGAGTGTTTTTCAGAAAGTGAAAACGTCTGTGAGGTGGTCTGTGAAGTTCTCAGTAGTCCAGGTCAAAGAGGTGAAACGTCTTCATGGATCTACAACATGGTGGCAACCTCCTTGGCTGTGAAGTAAAGCCAGTTGGAGAAGTGCCAAAACTGCAGTTCCTTAAACGTCCACTTGAGGCTGGCTCCAGAAGTGAGTCAGTCTCCATAAGTCCCCATGTTCAAATGTCCAACTTCACAGCAGAAATAAACATGTTTACAGCCTGGTACAAAAAACAGTTTTGGTCTCTGTAGCTAATTTCCACGTTCATGACAACTGTACTGAGGGTGAATTTATATACAACTCACCTGTTCACATTATATTAAGGCTTGCAGAATTAAGAACATGGATGGTTTGATTGACAGGTGGGTGCTGTTACAAATGGCTAGTTTTCGAGCACCCAGGTGTCATTTCGCCCACCTCAGGTCCTCCAATGATCTACGTCTTTGCCCTTTTTAATAGATTAGCCAGGAGGCAGAAGAGACAGGACTACAAACATGGCAGCGGTTGGAGCAAAAGATTTTGAGCTTCAAAACTGCTCTTTAGAAACTTGTGGGTGACGCACACATACGCTGTCCATTCTTTATACTGTCAGCGTCCACTTGCCCAACATTTAACTTTTCACAGCATTTGCATCTTAATCACACACTGTACTTGCCCTAAACACAACATTAAATTACACATTCAAATAGTAAAATATACACACATTAGCAATGATGTTTTATCCAGTATAATGATGTCATGTGATGTACAAATACTGTGCATACTTTCAGTTTTCTGCCTTGTTCTAGTTTTAAAATAACCACTACTCCTTCGCTCTTCGTTTTGTATTCACTCTCTATCTACATCCATGTAAATCTTGTGGGTTAGGACACTTCCCCAATGTGCATGTGATGTCTGTTGGGCATAAATTGAAGGACATTTGGTCCTTTGCCATTTGGCTCTGTCTTGTCTCGGCAGTGCTCCCCATGGGCTACTATCCTTATCAAACATCCACATACCACAGGACTCCTACAGCTTCGTGCTGCATGCCACAGTTTTACATCTGACTTTGAGTTTGGGCCTGACTCCGAGCAACGTTACTGTCCTGACAGCCTAGAGGTGTCCCCTAAGCTCACTGCGCATGCTGGTTTCAATCCCTAACCTTGTCTTTGTGTCTTTCACTGGGTTTGAATATATTTAACAGCAGCGTGCAGAAAGGTCTGAGGAACAACCCCTCATGTACTATTTCTGACTAAAGGATGCTTTATTAATAACTAAGTAACTAAGCATTTCCTCTGATTTCCTCAACAAAAGCTTCACAGATTCCATCACATCAAGGGAAAATAACACGAGTTGCTGTATATACTCATGCAGGCATGACAGCCCCTAAGCTTCATGTTTGTCTGTGGAGAGAGCCACAACTTATGTTTTTATAAGTTAAAATTCCAACCAGTATTTTTCTGCCATCTGGTCTGCTGTCTTATTTTAAATCCACAAAGTGTAAGAGTTTTGTCTCAACAGCCACGAGCCTAATGCTGCAAACAGAATTGTGTCATAGACACAAGAACACAGAATGTTCAGATCACATGTGCATCACATTTGAGTCTTTTGCTGCTGAGCATTGGATTATTCATCTTTCTGGCGGAGACTCGGTGTGTGGTACACTGGGCTTTCAGTACACTGCATGACCAAAGCGTCACATCAAATCCCTACTTAAAAAGCCACCTCATATCACTTTGACATGGTTTGGTCTACTTGAATAAATGGGGTATCTGATTCCAACAAAAAAATCTCCACTACCATTGTTCAAAACCTCTGACCTGAAAATTCAAATGTGGACTAAACCTCTACTGCACATGATTAGATTTTTATGACAAAACAAACAAAAAACAATTCCTTCCATTTTATTTGTAAGTCTGTGGCTCTCCAGACAATTTCACTGTTCATTTATTAAAGGTCATGTCACATTTTGTTTACTTTCTCTTTACATGCAGACAGAAATCAATAATTATGATGAAATAAATCCATTAGAATATGCTACACTGAAGTTTATTTGGCCTTACACTGAGACCATGGGTCCACTCAACCCATTCTCATCCCAGGTCTTCAGATATCGAAGCTACGTCATGCCCCCTCAGTGTCTCATACAGTCACAGATGGTACGTTTTTTAACTACTTAAAGTTGTGAATCAGTCACAGTTTGGGTTAGTTTATGCAACTAAACTAGTTGGTTAGGTTTAGGTTAAAATAACTATGCTATGTAAATCACAACCCAAGGGACACAAGTCATGTGATGTAACTGACGTAAACCATAATAAGTATTACATGGGACACAAACGCTGGTTCCCTTGGTTCTTGTGTTTGTTGGCATCATTTAACCTTCTCACCACATTTTCTCGCTTCATACGACATCACCTGACATGAGTGGGTTTACATTGAAGGCTGTCTATGAGACCAGAGTGGGTCACTTCACTTGTCTTCATTGAGTACATCATACACACTCCTGCAACTCATTGGTTGTTCACAAACATATCATAACACACTGTCATGTTTAGCAGTGACAACAGTATGCAGTAGCAGTAGGAATAAATTAATTAACAATTTTTGTATTGGCTTCATCCATCCATTCTCTGCTGCTTATCACGCATATATAATTAATGAAACTATTGGCAATTAATTATTGTTACACAACTAACTGTGGTTTGAAATGTCAATAAATTCTTGTACTTTGGAAATAAGTCTGAACCTTTTTGATTGCTCCTGAGTTTCACTGACACCTTGTGATTGTGAAACATTGAGGCATTGAATTACTATGTAATATTAAAAAGTCTTAAATTTAACTGTAGTAACTTTTGTAAAGCACAAAGGCATGGCGCTTCATTATGTTTTGCAATGAGGCTTCATCCAATCATGAAATACTAAAAAAAGTACATCATGAAACAGACTATCGTTGTGTATTCACTTGGAGAAAATGGATACTCAAGCTGCATCTAGCAATTATTGTCATTATCAAGCGATTTTATGGACAAATTTGTACCTTGTTCACTCCATAAAATTCCATAATCATAACAATTGCCTGTTAAAGTTTTTACAAAATCTAAGGTGACATCTTAACATGTTTTTTTTTTTTTTAATGCCCAGAACCCAACGATACTCATTTAACAAATTGTTGATTGACTTTTGGATTCATTAAATAAGTCTTTCAGCTCTATGGTGGAGCTCAGATATGAGGTTAGAAATAGTTTTGTCCAGTTATGAGGTCAGATTGTTTACTTTAATGTCACAGCCCAGTCTCACTCCCATTGCTTTGGATCCTGCAGCTTGGTCAGTGGCCCAGTGCTTCAAACTGACGCTGTAGATGCCCCCTTGGTGTCAATTCTGGAGGTGCTGGTCTTGAGTAATGTTTTGATGTGTCACTGAAGTCATGTAATTTAGTATAAAGAGAAACAACGTCTACTCAAGGAAGGGGACATGGTTGGGGTGGATGGAAGATTGGTTATTTGATCCCTGGGTCCTCCAGTCTGCATGTTGAACTGTCTTTGGTCAAGATACTAAAGCCCGAATTGGCCCTGAAGTCTGTGCCATTGGTGTGTGAGTGTGATAAGTTTCTGCCGGAGCAGTTGGCACCTTGCATAGCAGCCTCTGCCATCAGTCTATGAACGGAGGAATGTGACGTGTGGCGTAAAAGCACCTTGAGTGGTCAGAACTTCAGTGAAGTCAATGTACTTATTTGAAAGGAAATCACAATCTTTTTCTAAACCTATGTTAAAAGTAGTTATTTTGCCTGAACCTAACCGTCATGTGACTGTCTCACGGTAACGGTAACTACATGCTTCAATCATCATTGTTGCATCATAGTTTAAAGTGTAGGGCTACTCAACAAGCTGTCATGTTTATGGAGTTGAGAGTGAGAACATGTTGAATGTAGAAAAGCCTCAAACAGATGTAATGATATTTAATATGAGAGGGACAGATATGAAATAAAATAACAGGCACAGAACGATAAGAGTATACGACCTTGAATCTCATGGATAACACAAAAAACATATTCATATATAGTCATAAATTTCACTTTGTGATTACAGCAGATTAAGTTTTATTCTAAAATAACAGGCTGTGCTGTTATAATTGAATATGTGAACACAAAATAAAGTTGGGTCACAGAGGAGTAGCAGGCCAGTGATTACTGATATCATGTTTTTATCTCACAGCTGATGATTAAAGTCACACTCTCTTTGTTTAGGCTGCTTCAGGAAGATTCCCCCCTCCACTTAAGAGACACGTCACGTATAAATCTGCAGACTACAAGTGTCATCGCAGACACTCCAACACACAGTTTCATGAGCATGCTGTCTTTATCCATTACATTGAACTGTATTTCATGAGAGGTGTAATGTTGCTTGACTGCTGTTCAGTAAAAAACAGAAAAACTGTAGTTTTCAAATGTGTTTGGAACAAAACTGCTTCACCTGGGTCAATCTTCATGAAACAACTTTGTACTGTTTGTATTATACAGTTTTTTATTAGAAAATAATAGCAGGAACAATACACGTCAGCCGAGTCCTTTAAAGGGGCATTAATAATTTGCTTTAGCCTCTTTCAGCTCATTGTTTTAGTTTTAAATGTCCAGTTTGTAAGATTTAGTGGTGTTCACAAGTTCTCCCATCACCACTCCTGCCCTGCTTGAAGATGAAGTATTTTTTTTCATATCTTTTTATTTAAAACAGTGTACAATAACCATAGCACCAGTAGAGAGACATGCCAACACAACAGTACACTTTTCATCCTCAACCCAAGACAACAAACTGACAAACAAGGAAAGATATATGTACACTTGTCCCTTTCACTAATAAATAAATAATAAAAGATAAAATAAATAATAATGGATCGCTATTTAAAAAAAAATAGCATGGAAAATATGTATAAATAATAAGTAAATTTGTTATATACAGTTACTAAAACATTGATATGAATACTAAATTATATTTCTGTCATTTTTTGTAAATTCAGGCCCCCAAATCTGAAACATTGGACCTTTAAATACTTTTTAAACACTGTTTTGTCTCACTCTCTGCTCTCATTGAACTGGCTTCCATCAGCAGAAGAAGCTGTTTTTACAGAAGAAGCTACATGACCTGCTCATCATTCGACTAGATTAGTGTGTGGTTTGTGGAGACCAAAAGAAAGCTAAAAGGACAGTGAACTCTGGATAGAGAAATGCAGCAACAAAGGCAGTGAGGAAGAAGATTAAGATTAATGCAGGTTTAAATAGATGTCACATTTCGCTATTAACCTCTCATTTAGATAGTGGCTTTATCAGGGAGAAGCTCGGCATTAAAGACACTGATCTGTGGTGACAGTGTGACCTTGGCCATTTAGACCACTTGCACCAGAATAAGTATTGAGACCAGAAATAGAGCTGCACTCAAAAGAAAACCTCAAGCGGCCGTGTTGAAAGAAACAAATACAAATAAAGGCAAAATAATAACTAAATAGGCTAGACAGGTGCAAGGCAGGTATGCAGGTTTGATCATTGGCTTTGAATATAACCAGGTCCAGGCACATTTACTGTAGATGTGTGTATGTCCACAGTTTTCTTCTACATTGAGGGATTATTAGTGACCTTCAAACAATGTGATTTCAATAAGCTGAATAAGCTAACCGCTTGTTTTCTGTCCGACTGTGACGTAGCGACGTCACCGTGCTTCCAGGCCTCAGCAGTCACTTTGGCAAGTGGTCAAAACTGACATTATAAGCTTCCAATTGGAGCACGCTGGCATCATCCTTCAACTTTGGTTAAAGCCCCCTGTGTTAAGGATTTGAAGATTAATGTCTCTGGTGCTCTCGACTGTAGTGTTGGCACCAAAAAGACAACTCATTTTTCTACAAGAAGGAACTCATGCCATTAGACATTTTAGAAAGATGCTGGAGCCACATAAAAACTTGCTCATGGTTATGTATTCAGTTAAAGATGATGGGTCTGCTATTGATTATTTTCCTTATCCATTCATCTTCGTCAATTTTTGTTTTTTGCTTACTCTGCTATTTATTTGTTACATAAAATGTCATAAAGTAGAGACAAAAGTTTTTAGGGGCAGAAGAAGGTAACAACCAACAGTCCAAAACCTGTTTATGAGTTTACACTGATAAAAAACAGAATAGATTTTTATACTGAATGCTAAGCAGACCCAGACTGCACCGCAGTCCCAGACTTAAAGAAAAGTTTAACAGTTTATTAAGAAATAGAAGTGAAATCCTGCTGAGAGGGAGTCCAGTTGGTGGTGCAGGGCTGATGGTGGCAAGTTCCAAAATGGGAACTAAGATGAGACACGGCTGAGCGTGGCAGGTGGATGGCAGGTGGATATCCTAAACTAAGCAAGTTGCACTGAGACCACTTATTAAAGCTTTCAGTCTTGTCTTGGAATTGACCACATTTAAACTCAATCTTGTCTCAGTCTCTGACAAAGAGCCATAACTGCAAGGATTTCAATAAATGTATATCATCACTGTGACTGAAGGGAAAATTGGACTAATTTCTATTTGAAATCTTTTAGTACTGTTGACGGCTCTCACACCACCTGCCCCCCCCCCCCCCCCCCCCCCCCCTCCCCCCCCCCCCTTTACATGCCTTCGAAGGCAAGTGAAGGATGGAGACAGCAGAAGAACCTTTGGAGGACATGTCAGCCAAATATGATTTGACTTGACTTCCTAAACTACAAAGAGTTCATCTGCAAAGCAGTGTCCAAACACACAAAACACAACACAAAAACATTAACTACATATTATAATAGGTTATATATTACCTGGTCTTAGTCCTGATTTGGTTGTGGACCTGACTTGGTCTGAATTCCTCAAAGGCTTGGTCTTTGTTTTGGTCTTGATGCACTCTGGTCTTGGTCATGACTTGTCGACAACACTGATGAGTTTGCTACCTCGATGGAGACTGCAGAGTCTTTTGTACTGCGGTGGTTGATTGGATGATGGGGAGAAGGTGGTGAGGTGATCAAGCATGTGAGAGGGAAAACTGGAGGCTAGACACAACAGAGAGAGACAGACAGAAACACAAGGAGAGAGAAAACACTGTGAACGAGGAGACAGGCAGCCTCAACACAACAACAGCAAAGAAGGACTGTGAGCTGAAGAAGAAACCTGAGACTGTTCAGCGTTTGTATATGATTACTGATCTAGGCATTAACCAATTACTGAAGTAACAGAAACAAAGATGTATGTAGGCTACACCTGATACTGTATGTACTAAGAACTCTAACTTTTCCAAAGGCCAACAGTTCAACTGGTGCTTACGGCAACACTCCTGCCCCTCCATCTCCCTCCTCCCAGCCCTCACTCGAGGCCCGGTGCCGCTCCATCAGCATCTCTGATTGTAAAAGAAATTGGAAATTTGAATTAGTTCAATAGAAAAACACCACAGGCTGTGCAAAATACAGGAAGAGGCTCTTTGACACTGAATACATTGGAAGACATTTTCTTAGAATAAAAGCATCCCATTATCACTGCTTGTGTTTGCATTGTATTGTGTGCAAGCTGAGAGAAAATTACTGCTGTATTCACTCTGCAATGCTGTACTGCACTATTAAACTGAAGTCTGTGATGCTCAGATCACTTTTATCACTGGCATAGATGTTATGATACTTTATCCAAAGTGAATGAAGTGGTCTCTGAATGACAGTCCACTGCTGTGGGATGTTCTGTTGCTCGCACACGTTGTGCAGAATCCTTCCTGCTCTCCCTGCAGTATTTCCCACTGCGGACGTCTCAAAGTTTCACATGAAAGCGATGTTTCATGTGAGATGTGTATGTCGACCAAAAATAAAAAAGACAGCGTCAGCACTCTGCTGGATTTTTTATGGTAGCAACAATATTCTTGACATGGTCGCCAAGTGGCCCGGGCTGAACTCATAATTCCCGTGACCCGCTGGAGAGTGGCCTCAGGCTGTTGATGGAGAGGAATCCTGTCCCAGCTGGATGTCACTTATTGGTTGGGGATGGTGGCTGTCCCCTTAGGCTGTGGATTCTCATGTCTTACATCCGGCAACAGCAAGATGAGTAATTAAATTACAACATTCGAGTTTCACACAGTGGCGGATGTTTGGTTGTATTTTAGTTGGGTTAGATTTATTGTCTTTAAAGTGAAGGTTTACACTCATTTGTCAATTAAACACATTGATGGTGAAATATGGCAACAGTATTTGTATCTTGTTATATTTTTCAATGACAAATTAACAGATGGAGGGACTGACAAAACTCAGTGTGTATCATTAATGCCTATCAAATGTGCTGAGTGCCTTTCCTTCCTCATTAAATATGTGCACATCTGGTATTTTGGAATGTTCTGAAACCACATGCTGCTCTCACAAACTTAAAATATTTTAGACCAGTGGCTCGTTCCCAGCAAATACTGCTGCTTGGTCAGTGGCCCTACACTTCAGAGTTTGACACTGTAGGTCCACATGAAGTCAAAATAGATTTGAGTACCATATTTTTCGGGCTATGAGGCGCATTTAAAATCATTTAACCTGCGCCAAGTAAAAAGACCAAAAAGAGTTTCCGAGGGAATAAAGCGAGATGGCCACAGTTAGAGGACAAAATTGAACGGTGGGTTATTGAACAGAAAACAGCAGGTAGAAGCATCTCTACAGTCTCTATTCAACTCAAGGCAACAGCGCAAGCTTGTGACATGAAGATTAACGACTTTTAAGGAGGTCCTTTTTGGTGCTTTTGTTTTATGAAAAGATGTAATCTCTCCATCCGCACAAGAACCACCATGTCGCAGTAACTGCCAAAGGATTAAGAAGAAAAGTTGGCCATTTTCCGCACCTACTGCAAGAACAAGATCACTGAAGTGAAGATCCGACCAGAACATCACCAACATGGACGACGTCCCTCTAACCTTTGACATCCACGTGAACCGCACTATCAAGAATACGGGGACCGGTACGGTGTCTATATGCACCACAGGGAGCGAGAAGTCATCCTTCACTGTAGTTCTCGCTTGCCAGTCTAATGGCCAGAAACTACCACCCATGGTCATTTTCAAGAGGAAGACTTTGTCAAAAGAAAAGTTTCCGGCCGGCATCATCATCAAGGCTAACCCAAAGGGCCGGATGGACGAGGAGAGGATGAGTGAGTGGCTGAGAGAAGTGTACATCAAGAGACCAGATGGCTTTTTCCACAAATCTCCATCCCTATTGATCTACGACTCCATCTCACCTATACTGTCAAAACCCAAGTGAAGCAAACTAATTCGGTGCTTGCCATCATTCTGGGTGGATTAACCAAAGAACTCCAACCGCTAGGTATTGGTGTCAACAGGTCATTCAAAGTTAAAGTGCGAGCTGCATGGGAGCGTTGGATGACAGAAGGCGAACACTGAACAGCCTGGTGACAGTAACGAGACTGACTTGGATAATGACGAGAAGGATCCGGGCATTCTTGACAGATTGTTGACGAGGAATGAACTGAAAAAAAAGTGAGTATATTGTTTTGTATTTTTGTGTTACAACTGAACAACGGTTTTGTATTTTTGTGTTAGCCTACAACTGAACAACGTTGAGAGTTATTGTGAATTACTTGAATAAAGTTCGACCTGTCTGACACACTTTTTGTTCTGCTTATTGAGCCATATAATCAGATGCGCATTATAAGCCGATGGCCTTATGTGTGAAAATTGACAGTTATTGACATGGTAATTGATATTGCACCTTATAATCCGGTGCACCTTATAGCCCGAAAAATACGGTATTGTTCGCACACATCAGCTATACACCAGCATCAACAATGACAAAAACAGTACAGTATCATTTTTCTGATAATGCATGATACAATGTGTTGATGACTCATTCTGCACTTGGGCATTTACTAATTTTACATCCAGTGGAATACTTTCTCATGAGTGAAGTGTTTCCTGTTTGATACAGTCTATAAGTGATTGTGAGGGCTGCTACAGTCATCTATATCTGGGCCTCACTAATTACTGTACAAAAGCACAACTTTAGAACTTTATTCAATGATTTTATGGGAACTGGATCAGATTTTATACACAATATATTTGCTAATTTTCCCCATGTGGAGGGGGTGTGGTGCATCGGCTGCAGGGGAGAGGTGTGGGGATGACTCAGGAGAACAGCACCAGGTGAGTGTGATCAGCACACCTGCATCCAGTTAGCTAATCACTCTCCCTTCTTAACACAGTGGCAT
This sequence comes from Larimichthys crocea, assembly GCF_000972845.2. Lineage (NCBI taxonomy): Eukaryota > Metazoa > Chordata > Actinopteri > Sciaenidae > Larimichthys > Larimichthys crocea. The sequence goes on from NC_040033.1 coordinate 2,653,018, forward strand.
GCTGGACCAAGAGAGAGAAGCTTGAACAAACAGGTCCAGACGGCAGCCGCTATATGAAGCAGCATGCGAGTGGTGAAGCCTGCAAACGCCTGGATAGAGAGTGTGTTCTGCACTGTGTAAATAAACAGAACTATTGAAATGATTCCTGGTCTGTGTTGTGTCCTTTGCTGAAAGTACCCACAGTGGCAGAAGACTTGCCACACCCTATGATGTCCTTCAGCTGCCCAGCTTCAACTCTGTGATTTTAGTTTTAGCCTTACTACTTGTTAAAGTGGCTGACCACTAATTAACTGCTGTTATCTGAATCTACTGTTAGGAGCCAAGAAAACAGCAGCCAGGCAGGATCGGGTTGGAACACAGCCTCTGAGACCTACAGGCAGTGACTTCACACTACTAAGCTGTGCAGCTTACCAAGACGTTTAGCATGATGCCAGGAGCTACCATGTTGGTAGGTTACTGTATTCTCTGCCAACCTGGCCAACGCTGGTTTCTGATGTGCTGTTCAGTCCTGGGTCCAGCTATATTTATTGGAAAGTAGAAACTGACACTAACTCATGGTGCTACCTACAATGCATAGCAGTGGGAGTGTAACGCTACTGTAAACCCCAATGAATATCCACAACAAGACTTCCCCATCGGTCTGTCTTGGAAACATGTAAATATGTGGAAGCACAGCTCTCATTTTGGGTTTCATGGGGACTTCGATGGTTTAATGTGTCACTGAAGTCAGATGAAGTAGTACAAAGAGCAAGAAAGTCAAACAAACACAGCAGACCACTGTAAATGTTGACTTACTTGAAGGTATGTAGGCTACATAAGTTAACTTATGTAACACACTGAAGTAACGTCAGGTATGCTTAACTTAAGTGTGTGTGTGTGTGTGTGTGTGTGTGTGTGTGTGTGTGTGTGTGTGTGTGTGTTTTCATGTCAACCATGCAAGCATTATTTTGAAAGTATAACCAGATGTTGCATATTTTATATTGCTAACCTGACTAAGGAGCAAAAATAAAGACTGACTTATTCTAAACCTGGCTTACCTCAGGCAACCTCAACTTAAGCCCCATTTGCACAGGATTAACATTACGTTGGTAATTGAACTAAGGACATGGTTAAAGTACGTTAGAGTAACTGACCCTCATGGTTAGGGAACACCAACTGTTAGGGTTATGGTTAAAAAACTTTGATTCCAGCTCCCCAAATCAGTGAACGGTGTATGTAAGCTCATACATGAAACACGTACAACAGTTCTGTGTGTGCCTCAAAAAAAGTTGTCCTCTGCAGCATGAACAAGTCTGGAGGGGTTACTTTTATAAAGGCCATTTATGGAGCCTTTTTAAGAGGAAAAAATACAATTATTGCTGAATATTGGCCCAGAGGAGGAAGCCAAAAGAAGACCCTGGAGGACAACAAAAAACAGTTTGGCAGAAAAAGAGGGCACGAACAAATTGTACCTGAGATACCACAATATGACCACAAAGCACAAGAACTTAGTTATCAAGAGCAATTTTAAAAAAATAACCACAATTTTTCAGATTTTATTTTTTTTTTCATAGCCCAAGGTTGTCAAATGTCTGACCAGCAGTCCAAAAGCAGAATTTACAGTTGAAAGTCACGTCAAACAGAGAAAAGCAGCAAATCATTACAATGAAAAAGCAGGAACTGCTGAAAATTTGGCACTTTGTCTTGAAAAATGACTGTAATGATTATTGATTACTCAAACACTATGAACCAAACAGAGACCAGAACACCTCAGATGCCAGAATGTTAGTCCTTTACCCACATATTCTGCATTCATATGCAGATCATGTGCTTTGTGACTGGCAGTATCGCCTCTTGCAGGACCTGACGTGCATTCAAGTCTTACACGAGGAATATTATACATTTTCATAACCTCAAAGAAACTCTGGCTGGCGTTACAAGAAGAAAAAAACACAGAAATAAACATGATGTGATGTTTTAATTAGCCAACAGGCTCCTCGAGAGAGACAGAGAGCAGCACAACTCTGTGCGTGTGTTTGTTTATTCCACTAAGACAGAGATAACATTATTAAGAGCAGTCAAGTAGGACCTCAGCTCTAGCTGTGTGTTTGTCTGCATGCATGTCACAGAGACTTATTTTATTCTGTATTTTTTACAGCACTTTGGTTGTTTTGTTGCTTTTTGTGCATTTCAGTGATCCATATTAATAATACTGAATAGGTAAGCCCTTTGATTGGCAGATAAACAGACTTCATCATCCATGATTTTACCTTCAGTGACTCCGTCCTTGTTTGCCTCCAGCTATGTGTGTTCTGCATTGCACTGATTCCTTCCATGACCGTCAAGTTTTATGATTGCAGCTTACATAAAGGTAGCACTGTTCAACAGAAAAAGCTCTGACATAATTGTGACATCTTTTGCTCTTGATTTGTAACATGAAGAAGCTTCATGTTCAGACCTAGGCTGCACAGTATGCAGTCGGATGGACTGTGATGACAGGAGAGTCAGAGTGACTGGTTGGACCAGTGGACTGGCAGTTCCTGTGGCTGGCTCGACTCACAGTCCTTGGCATGCTGTTACACTCCTGTTACTCCGCGAGTAGCCAACTCCTGTCTTTGACAGTTTTAGAGTTCAGTTTGTCATAACAGTGATGACTGTCCTAACAACATGGCAGTAAAAATGACAGCTAACAATAGAGTACATGTTAGCTCTCTCATCTGATCTTACTGGCAGGTCTCCACCCCCACCTCCCCTGCACCACAACTCATCAGCAAAACCTGCACTGCCTCGTTGTAGCAAAGAAACGTCCTAAACCTCCTATCATAACACCTGACAGCACAAAAAGTAATGCTGCGAAATCATGGTGGGAGGATGTTGTTGCTGGAAAAAGGCAGAGCTGAATACAAATGAGTCAATATAGACACAAATAGTTCTGTGTCAGCTCAGGTTCACGTTAGGTTCATAAAGAGGCTGCATTTAACAGAGAGGACTACAGAAAGTTCAAGTCCACCACAAACCGCATGTAATGTAGGGGGGCACACAGTGCACACTTACATAAGCATTCTGCATTAATGCTACTTTATACTTCAGCTCCACAACATCACAGGACAGAATACTGTGCTCTCCTAAGACCGGATATTAAAACAATACTGACACTCTACAGACATGCTGCTTGGGCCCAACTCCAACACATCTTAGTTTATAATCTATATGATACCTTTAAAAAAAAAAAAAGAGTTTACAATGACAAAATTTAAGATTTAGGAAGATGGTGAAAAACAATACATTAATAAACATGAGAATACAAACAATAATACAAGACTATACAAGCCATAAAAGCAAGTATTGATATTATAATTGAAATTATATTAAGACTTAAAGTCAGGCGGATTTAACAGTGTGGATGCTTTGATTGACAGGTGGTTTGTTTGAGCAACCAGACTTCATTCAGCCTGCCTCAGCTCCACCCATGCTCCACTTCTTGCCCATTTTAAGATTATCTGGGAGCTGGTGTAGGCAGGCCAGAACCAACACGCTGAGCTTTACTATGACTCTGTAGGGAACGTCACAGAGACTACATCCATGTTTTATATAGTGTATATAGTCAGAAGCATTGATACTTAGACTGAGTGTCCAGATCTGTGCCCAACTTTAAGTAGTAATTATTTGGTTAATTCCTATTCGTCTCGAATAGATTAAACTAAAAATCATTCATATGCTACAGAATTTGAAATCAGTCTCCTGTGATACAGTCACCTCACATTGTGTTTCGATCACTGTTCCTCAGACTTTTTGACTGTTTTGAGCTTCTCATGCCATGAATAAGAGAAGGAGCCGTGGTGACCTGAAGCTAAGAGGAATAGGTTTGTGTCTGGGAAAACAAAACAATGGTCTTGTCTTGTCTTTCCTGCATCTCACTGCTGAAGTGCCCTTAAGCCAGACACTTAATCCCCAACTGCTGCAGTGAAGCAGCAGTGGCCAACAGATCAGACTGTTTTTACTGAACAGCTCAAAATGTGAATGTGTGTGAGTGTGGAAAAGAATACATCATTGTTCAGAGCAATCTGCCATTAAGTCACTTGAACCTCCATTTATCCAGTCATAAAACATTATTCAGTCATTTCATTATTATTATTATTATTATTATTATTATTTCAGCAGTAATCACTTTGTTTATCACACCGTATTTATTGGACGCTGCAGTGTTGTTCACAATTACAGGGTCGTCACAAATGTGTGAATTGAAAATTCACACATCTGTGATGACTTTGAGATGAATCTTAAAGTAACCATTAATCTGTTATTCGCCTACCCTCTGACCTGTAATATTCACACGAATTTAGCCTTTTGACAGAACACTTGAATATTCCCAAGGATGAGGACATGACATGAGTACAAAAGACATAATTACAGGACTGTTTTTCAACACCCTGTGCTGACTCACCTGGATGGACGAGACTCACCATCTGGCAGCTCGGGCAAATAAAAGGCTGACCTACTTCCTTGAACATGTGAACAAGGTACACAAACTGAGAATCCAGGGTATGGCTGCTGAGTGGATGAAAAATCAGAAGTCAACTTCTGATTATTGGATAGCTAACAAGTGTACCTGAACAAATCAGAATGAAGGATTTTCAGATATTAATGTAATCAACCAGTGTCCTCCCAGATAGCATGGCAACTTTGATTCAATGTTGAAATTCCATCAGAATCATTGTTTTTGTTGAGGTTGAATACTCAGGGCTACATAACATTGAATCAATGTTGATAATTCTTTGCGTTTTCAATGTTGAGAAGAGAAACATTATATCACTATTGGTCTGCTATCTGGGTTGTGCATGTTAGAGCTGCACTAATCAACATCTTAATATTAACAGCAGATCCTTGCTGATGGAAAAGGGCTGAATGGAAAATATTTTGTGTAATGTGAAAAGAGTCTCTACTTGTGAAACATCCTCAGAAGGACAGTGAAACCGCCTGCTCCTTCTTTTCGGCTCTACGGAGAGTTTCAGCCTCTCTATCTAAAGTGTTTTACAGCAACAGCTTCACTGCGATTTATTCTCCTCATCCTTGTCTTCAGTTAGTTCCTAGAATACTGACAGCTGTGGTTCAGTGTATTTGCTTTGATAATCCTTCTGTACAAACCTGCTCAGTACCAAACAGCAGACACACTTAGCAGGGCTGCAACTACTAGCTGTTTGTTTTGTTTTTTTTTGTTTTTTAATTGTGCTGGGTTTGAAAATTATGGTGAGGAATCTCAGAACTTTTTCAGAGTGGAAATTTTAGCAGACTTCACTGTGGGTTGTTTGATTTTCGTTATGTAGATTAACTGTCCAGAACTGGCACTGATTCTGAAAAATCAGTGCAGGTCGCAGGTGTCCACTTTAGAGAAATACAAACTTTTCTATTCACACAGATGTGATAAACCACTATGTATGTATGCGCTTCTGTGTGATTTAATAGAGACCTATGTTTTCAAAGGCTTTCAACCACTCAAAGTACTTTACATGGCATGCCTTCCATTTATACACAGATGGTCAAGGTTGTGTGACGTTCGTAAGCCTAACACCATACAACAGACCAGAGGCAGGGATTGAACCAACAGAACATTCTGATTAGTAAACCACTCATTCTACACACTGAGCCACATGTTTCAAGGTTTTATTGTATTTTAATGTTTATGCTTATATTTTCACAATTTGTATTTTAATGCAGAGAACACAGAGTTTACATGCAATGAAATGTGCACTTTAGTGTGAGGCCAAAGGTTCTCCTGGAAAAGATCAGCAGGAGAATCAGCAGAACTTCCAGGTGATTCCAGCCAAGGACTCAAGCTGTATCGTCTTATTAAAAATTCAAGCTGGAGGTATCAGTAACTTATGCCAACTGTGATATCTCTAACTTTGTGAACAGAGGTCTAAATAAACCTGTGACAAATTGGCTTGAAATGCTGCCAGAGCTGGCTGTCTGTATCTGCTTTCATTTGTTTTTCTCATTCAGCCTCATTCTGTGACTAATAATAAGAAATGACAGCAGCCTGCCTTTATTTTGAGCATATAAACACACTCAGGTTGGATTTATTCTTTAAACCTGCAATCAGTGTTTGGCCACTTGGAGGCAGCAGAATAAGATGTAAACACAATATTAACATATTACTACCATAATGACTAATATCTTTATCAGTCTCATACAGAGCAACATTTTGTTCACCTAGTCAATACATACAATACTCAGTCTGGTCTGGATAAACTCTGGTTCTTCAGCAGCTGCGCTATATCCTCTACAACCAGCTAGACACTTTAAAGATGCAGTGTATAAGATTTGGGGACTTTATTTTCAGAATAAGGCAGACATGGTATATAATATAGAAATAAATGTTATATCTACAATAGGAGTAGGTCCTCTTTCATGGAGGCTGCCATATTGAAACACCATGTTTCTACAGTAGCCCAGAACAGACAAACTAAACACTGACTCTAGAGATGGACTTTCAAGTGTTGAGGGTGATTGCAATGCAATGATCACACCACTAGATGAAACCAAATTCTACACACTGGACCTTTTTTAAATATCATCCTAACAATGAGTGTACACTAGGAAAGAGTCTTTCAATGCATGCCTTATTATTTATAAGGTCCTATAAAAAAATGACTAATGCCTCAAAAACCCTTCAGATGTTGCAGTTTAGATGATGATCCAAGACCTGATAGTATGTACCCTTTAGTGGCATGGCTTACTGGAACATCTTACGTTTTAGTAATTTCCTGTGTATGTAGTAGAAGCATCTGAAGCGAAAAGGCTTTCGATCTATGGCTGACTCAGCTGGATTAGATTATTTTATAAAGAAATATTTTCTGTTCAGATTGCCACTAGTCAGACTGATAATGATGTGACAGATGCATTCCATTGCTGCATCAATATATTGCAGGTTATTTTCTTGTTCTTTCAAAGATCAGGTGATGAAGCTGCAGCTGAGCAGACTGGGGTTTCTAAGTGTGCAAGTTAATTCCATGAATGTTATGCTGACAGTGAACATGCTTGACCTTTCCTTACAATTATCACTTATTTCAAATGGTGAACATCTTTGTGCAATGAAATTGTATTTTTTTGTGAGTTGTGTGAGAACAATAAAAAGCATCCTGACATATTGATAAACTGAAAATATCAGCCATTATTAGTTCCACACTCAAGCCACTGTGTGGAAACAAAAAAGGGTATTTCCTGATGCTGCTGATATTTTATTGCTTGATCCTGGCAAGCTGTAAAATTTGCCATGTTGGGATTTGCTTAGCAACCTGTACCAATGAATTTAATAGTGGCAGCTTGATTTCCCGATAGGGATAATTAATGTCTCGTCTAAATTTTCCATCTTAACTTAAGAATCTCACATATAAAATAATATTGTATTTGCCAACGATATATACTTTGATCTCTGTCCCAATTTTCTTCCTTTGATTGGGAATTGGTCTCTTTGGAGGATTCCTGAGCTTAACTACTTGTGAATATCTGTCAGTTGGGTTTGTATAAATCTTTTATTATTTATAGTAGCTTCCAATGAGGTATTATACATAAATGAAGTTGGTAATTTTCATTGTAAATAAGTATATGAATCACTGTCGGATGGCCATGATTAAAGACTGTAACATTGGATTCCATCTGACTACTCTACTGAAATGGGCATCACATCAGTTTGACCATATTCACAATATTCCAAGATATTTAAAGTTGACAACACAAAAGTCAATTCAAAAGATAGATTATCTGCCATAAATCATAAAAGTCAAAACTGACACTGCAGACATACCAATGCACAGCTCTGAAAAACTTACTGTATGCACCCCGTCTTAAGTTTGTCCCTCTGGCTTCTGAGCAGGTCTTGCAATCCAAACAAGAGATATGACTCAGTGGATTTGGAGCCCCTTGAGGAAAGGACTTATCCAACCTAAAACTGATTTGGTGCTGGTGTGTCCAGCAGTTTTGATGAGTTGCCAGCCCTCACTGGAACTAATGCAAAAGGATTCCCACCATGAGCTGACGGGATGGAAGATGGAAAAGTTGGTGTTGCTTAGTCATATTTTATGAACACTGGACAATGACATTTCAAAGTAAATGGGAAACTACAGACAAAATCCCTTTATCATGTTATTTTTTTTTTACAATCTAAAGATCGCAAGTTAGCTGTAAAACATTGCTATTGTTCCAGGATACATGACAGGACAATATAAATTAGTTTAGTAAACTCCAAACTCACCTTGCCTTAAAGTTGAAGTTTCCAAATTGCCATCACAATGTACGCCTCTGAATATTGCCTTGATCTTGTGTTTACTCTGAGCTTGTCACTCAAGTCTTAATATTTTTTTTTTCTATCTCTGATCACAAATGCATTCTCTTTGATTCAGTTCTTCTATCAGCTGCCTCCTCTCAGAATCTTTTCATACACTTTGGATGATTTAATGAACCATCCGCCTCTGAGTTCTCATGTATTTTCATGTAGTTTCAAGTGGTTTAATAAAGTGTGTCTGTCTGGCTGGAATATTATTGCACAAGGTCCATTCATGATGCGATGCAGCTCTGTCTCTGTCTGAAAAATTTTAGATACAAAAGAATAAGTATATTCAAGTTTTGAGGGAAACAAAATGATCACCAAATGATGCTCTCTATGGAAGAAATGTTAATTAACAAACTGCAAATATCATGATAAGCTTTGGTGTCACAGTCCTGGACTTTGTAGGTCTATCCTCCACCCAAGCACTTCTTTAAATTTCTGACTTCTAAATATTTAAATATGGACAATTATATATGACAGCATTGTGATTGGATCAGTGTCTTTTGTAGATTTTTGCAAGACTCTCTTAAGATAGCAGAGAGAGGCAGAGTCAAGCCACCTTAGGGGGATTCTTTTTCACTGTTAATGCAACCTAACTACATCCAGAGGATGTCTGGCTGATAGCATCCTGATTGTAATGCATTCTGTACACATTTACATCTTGCATGGGGTGTTTATGTGAACACTTTGAAGCCATTTTTACCATTCACACTACAATTTGTGACTCAACGTGTCAGACCTGGACTTAAGGAGAACTCAGATGCAGATCAATGACCGACTGGGCAGAACTTTATTGGAATAACTCCCACCTCCAACAGTGAGTGACACCAAAGACAGCACTAGAAATTACACTAGAGCTGAAAACAAATAAAGATATGTTTTTAGGAAGAATAACTCTACAAAACAAAAACACTCCAAAGAGGGGAAAAACATAAAAGCAAAGAGGAAAAAGGTAACAGAAAATCAATCCACAACAGGGAGGACAAAAGCTACTTCTGATAACATGGGGAAGCAAGGTTGATTAAGAACTGTGGAAAAAACTGGCTGGGGTGAGCGAATGGAACAAAACACTCTGGCACAAGACAAAGGGAGACGCAGACTATAAGACACATGAGGGCAATGGGAAACAGGTGGACACAATCAGGAATCAGGGAAGACAAGCCGACTGGTGACACATGAGGAAGGGCAAGTGACCTGAAACGAGAGGAGAGTTACTTTTCAAAATAAAACAGAAAATGACAAGACAAGACAAAAACCCAGCTTGACCTCACCGCGTGACACAACATTAGGCTCAGGAGAGAACTTTTGAAAAGCTAGAATGTGGAAAATCCCAATTTAGTACAGATGAAAGGCAAAACAGTGCCACCTAGCATTTCACCAGTAAAGGACCATGAAAAGGTTTGACACACGACAACTAAATACGCTGTAACATGAGTTTTCCATCTCTTTCCATAGTGCAACACCCAAAGTTAGAGACGCCTTGTTAAATTTTCTGGTAAACAAAATTTAAGCTTAGTGTTCCTCAACAAAAGAACAAAACATTGCAGGTGTTGGATGCATTTACCTCTCAAACAACATCAACAAACAAATTTTCTTAAAACTTTGAAACCTACATTGTTTACTTGCTAGAACACTTCTTCTTGCCTCAGCTGGCACGTTACCTTTACTATATAGATCAGCAGAATAATGGGAAACTAATGGAATCACACATGAGAGAAATAAAAACAACATTTGGGATTAGTCTATTTAAACAGTTTTATAGCTCCACATAAAACTCCAACAGGAACCTTTGAATGCACTAAGCAACCACTTATATTTAGAAAGTTAGTTTTAAGGAACATGAATGTCCAAATGGATTTAATGCACTGATGATAAAAATGGAATTGGGGATTACCTTAAGGTACAGACCATGTAAACTGCTCTTGGATTTCATGGACACTGTTTTGGTCCATTCTCCACATGGATTCAAACCCAGGAGCATTTCAGAAGCGTTTTGCCCCCAAGACTATGTTCATTTGTTCAGATTTGGTCATTTTTATTATTATGTCAATTTTGGCTGTTTTTTACAAACAGGAATCTGCACAGGATGTTTTATTTTGAAAATTGACCGGATTCTCGTTTTTTTTTTTGTTTTTTTGTTTTTTTTGTGTTTGTGTCTGCCTTCAGGCCGGCTCGATCTGCTTTGTGCTGTTTCACTTGGCATCCCTTGATTTGACTGTTCTGTCCGGGGCACTTCTGAAATACGCTGCAGCACTTCTGGTGGAACAAACTGTGTTTAGAACGCCATACTATGAGAGTTATACATTTGTTAGATTAGCACTTTTTTAAATATATTTATTTATTTTTTTTAAAGATAATCTTTTTGGCCTTTTATGATAGTACAGCTGAAGATAGACAGGAAGCAGAGAGAGGGGGAGTGACAGGCAGTAAATTAGCCGTCCGATGCGGGATTCGAAACCGGGGCCAGCTGCAGCGAGGACTATAGCCTCTACACACAGGGCGGCCACTTAACCCACTACGCTACCGACCACCAGATTAGCACATATTTTATGAAATATTTCTCATTTGAGAAATAAAAATTGGATTTGTTAAAAAATGAAGCATTTATAACAGAATATTTTCAATGAACAAATCTGAAAGCTTTACTCTGGCAGACTGCAGACTCCACGTTCAGAATCACTGCTGTATGTTTTAGATGTTTCCTGTGGGCTAGCATACATGCTTAAAGACACTAGCGTGAATATGAAACAAAACCTACAAATGTGAATTGAGCAAAGTAGCTAAATTATGAACTTCTTGCCATGTAAATGTCTCCGTCAGACTGCTTTAATTTGCTGTTATTCACTTCAATCTAGCTATAGTGTCCATGTAGAAGTAGCAAATTACTTTTCCATGGTGAACCACATGCGTTAATCCATTACTGTATATCATGCAGCAGTCATCCTCCTGCTGGTTCTTGGTAATGTGCGCTTTATTTCCACCATCACTCCCTTCATTTCCTATTTTCTTGGAACAATGGAGTGTATTATTGGAAGTAGAAATTAATATAGAAGTCCATGCTTCATGCAGCTATTTTCTAAAATGCGTAGTTCAGTTCAGTTCCTGAAAACAATGACAAAAATGAACGAGAGGAAACCTGAATTCCTGCTGTGAGGTGACATCATAGACTATGACTAACATACAGTCAGTGGCGACTGGTGGACAATTTTCTCAGTAGGACGATGCCACGTCCAACAATTTCACAATGTAGAAAATCATGAAATAAGTAATAAATAACACCTTGTCAAACACATAAGAACTTTTTTATTGTGGTTATGCTCAGAGGCATATTCAGTACAAAAACTACTCACCCTGTGTTTTTATTTATTTATTTATTTTTAAACTTCCGATAGGGAGAATAATAGTGATGAATCTTTGCTATTCAGACATGCTGTTCCACACATCAAAGCACCTGACTCATGATAATGATTTTTATTTTTTTTTACAAGCTACTGACAGAAACACTAAATTCTGAACATTTCAAACCTGGTAGATTAGAGCATCCTTCAATACAAACAGCAACAAACGACAGCATAGAAATTAATTTGAAAATCACTTCACAGAATTAAACTAAATTATACTCAAATAAATTGTCATGTCCTTGATAAGCAATGAAAAAGAGCTGGCAGAAGGAAATAATAAGCAATATTATAAATAAGAACACTCACCTCTGACACATGGAATTATTGTTTATTATTTTGTTTTATTTGTTCTAAAATGTCATCTGTGCACAAACACTACTACTACAGAGCCTGAACATGAACAAACAAACCAGTCAGACTACTTTTTGATTAAAGCAGCTATGAGGATGAGCTGTTATTTCAGCAGTTTGAGCATCTCCAGAAGTGGTACAGTGATGGTGTTGGCTCGGTTCTGGATGTTAATGGACTCAAAGAACTGCTCTTGCATCAACGCAGCAGGTGTAAATGTCGACTCCTCTGTTTGAAGGGTGATAAGAACATCGTCCTTTAGCACTGACAGCATGAAATCCAACTGCTCCGTTTGTGCCAACAGTAACTTCAGCTGCCTTTAGGTGCTCCACCAGCACAATCTCCAGAAATTGCAAAAAAAAAACCTGCCATGCCCATTCAAGGTTGACCCAACAACTTTCATACAATTGATTATTTCATCATCCAGCTGCTGAGCGATGTTGACTCTTCCTCACTTTTGACTAGCTTGACAAAAATATCCATGTGTGTCCTGTTATATACAGTCTCCATAAGTCCCCATGTCCAAATGTCCAACTTCACAGCAGAAATAAACATGTTTACAGCCTGGTACAAAAAACAGTTTTGGTCTCTGTAGCTAATTTCCCCGTTCATGACAACTGTACTGAGGGTGAAATTTATCTTATACAACTCACCTGTTCACATTATATTAAGGCTTAAAGCTATTATTATTATTATATTATTGTTATTATTATTAGTATTTATTATTATTATTATATAATAATAATAATATAATTAATAATAATAATAATAATATTGTCACCCATATCCTTGTGTCCCCTATTGACCAGCCACTTCTTAATATAATATAACTGGGTGGGGACCCCACCAAAATAAGCAAAAGCAACAATAAAAGATCTTTCCATCACTACAGTTCTCTGTAATACCAATACCTAATTAGCAGGACAGCTGAGAAATAAAGAGTCTGACCCAGTAAGACCACAGAAGGTGTTTCTGTGACCAACAAACAAGCTAATTAAGGATGTTTTGTATCATAATGTGACCACTATTTAGCAAGGGAATGAAAACTAGCCTCAGGATTTATTTGCTAAATATGCTTTCACACATCTACATAGTTATCAGTGACTCCCAGTGCAAATATACTGCAGCTTTAATCTCAATAAACAGATATCTGCTTATGAATGCAGAATATGTAGGCAAAGGACCAAGACTTTGGAGTCAAAGTGTTGTAGTTTCCCTTTGTAGTCTGAGTAGTATTGACTATATCATATTTGAGTGAGCTTTGGTTGAAACAGCAAAAGAGGTGAAACGCCCTGGTTGACATGTAATCTCAGAACCCATCAGCCATATTCTGATGACAGTTTTTATCTGCACTCGTATACAGATATATGTTCATAGAGATTAGCAGAAATGTATATTTTGTATAGCTAATCGGACTGCAGAGGACATCCGTTATCCTTGTTTCAGACATCTGCTGGCTACAGCAGAACCCCAGAAACATTGGCCATTGGCCCCAGAGGTTAAATCATTGTCAGGCGAGAGCTGATAAGTTCTGCAGCGTTAACAGCTTAAACAGTGATGTTTTACATAATTCAATCCACACACAGGGGCTTAAAGTTGCTATAATTGATATTTTCATAATAACATGTGAAAGGGGTCGCCAAAAAAAAAAAAAAAAAGCTACAAAAAAATATTATAACTTAGATTCAGAGGATGAGGTGCTGGTCTAAAGATTGAGCAAAACGAAGCACAAAGTTTTAATCTATTAGATTTGTATTTTTCTGGCCACGATGCTTTAAAATGTAAAAAGTCTTACCCTGTTCTCCCTGCAGTCTAATTAATGAGAATATATTAAAATAAACTCAAACAAAAGTTGCATTTAATTACTGATTTTGGATCAGTGTCATCACTGTACATGAATATTGATCAATCTATAAAGAACAGTCAAATAATAATTAAATCTTAACACTAGTATTAGTTGCTGTCTTCCTTTCCGGGTTCATGGAAAAACTATGGGAGCAAAGAAGTCTTTAAAAATCAGTTTGTCAGTTTTCTTCTGCTTCTTTCAGAGTTAACTCATGATGTACACGCGATGTGTTTACCTGTGGCCTCTGATATCAAACGTTATTTCAAGATAACAAACACAGTTCTACATGGTTATGAATAGTATATTCCATTTCTGCCATATCATGTAAATAGATCCCTACACCTGACACACATGACCTCTAACGCCACGTCACATCCAGGTTACTGCCACTGTCCTCTATACTTCTTCTATTACGGCTTATAAAATATATTTAGCTCCTCTTTTGACAGCTTGCTCATAAATCAGTGTGTTCACTGAAATGTGAAGAACAAAAGAGGACCACTGATCTTTGCCACCTCAGATGATCCTGATACCTCAAATCAAATCAAATTTTGTTTGTATAGCCCAAATTCACAAAACACATTTTGCCTCAGAGGGCTTTACAATCTGTACAGGGAGTAAGGAAAAACTTGCTCACAAAAAACTTAACAGGGAAAAAAGGTGGAAGAAACCTCAGGAAGAGCCACAGAGGAGGGATCCCTCTCCCAGGACGGACAGACGTGCAATAGATGTCACGTGTACAGAACAAATCCACACAAACATACTGTACAATTACAATGACTGATAAAATGATTACAGTGGCAGTGGAACCTGTGATAGAGATAGAGAGACACAGATGCACAGCAGCAGCAAATCATCAACTAACTATAAACTGTAATGGAGATATGGTAACAATAATGACTAGTAATATATATGTAGTGGACGTCATGCAGGACCACAGCAGCAGCCACGATCCACAAGAACAGAAACTCCAGGGAAGAAGTTTGAGAGAGAGAGAGAGGGAGAGAGGGAGAGAACTATAAGCTTAAGTCTAAGTAGTAGTAAGGTACTATGAGCTCTTTTAGATATGATGGCGCCTGACCATGAAGAGCTTTGTAAGTAAGGAGAAGAATTTTAAATTCTATTCTAGATTTAATAGGTAGCCAATGCAAGGAAGCCAAAATGGGAGAGATGTGATCTCTGATCTTGGTTCCTGTCAGAACACGTGCAGCAGCATTCTGAATTAACTGCAAAGTCCTCAGAGACTTATTAGAGCAGCCTGATAACAAAGAGTAACAATAGTCCAGCCTTGAAGTAACAAATGCGTGGACTAGTTTTTCTGCATCCGCCTGAGAGACAATGCGTCTGATTTTAGCGATGTTACGTAAGTGGAAGAATGCAGTCCTCGAAATTTGTTTTATGTGGACGTTAAAGGACAAATCCTGATCAAAAACAACTCCAAGATTCTTTACAGTGGAGCTGGAGGCCAGGGTGATCCCATCTAAAGTAACTAAGTCTCTAGAAAGAGAGTTTCTGAGGTGTTTGGGTCCAATTACAAGAACTTCAGTTTTGTCTGAATTTAACATCAAAAAATTGTAGGTCATCCAACTTTTTATATCCTTAAGGCATGCTTGGAGTTTAGTTAACTGATTGGTTGCATCAGGCTTGATCGATAAATATAATTGGGTGTCGT
Source organism: Larimichthys crocea (assembly GCF_000972845.2). Classification (NCBI taxonomy): domain Eukaryota; kingdom Metazoa; phylum Chordata; class Actinopteri; family Sciaenidae; genus Larimichthys; species Larimichthys crocea. The sequence continues at coordinate 2,668,590 of NC_040033.1, forward strand.
CAGCATAACAATGAAAATTGATAGAGTGATTCCTAATAATGTTCCCTAAAGGAAGCATATATAAACTGAATAGAAGTGGTCCAAGTACAGAACCTTGTGGGACTCCATGACAAACTTTGGTCTGCATGGAGGATTCATCATTGACGTGAACAAACTGAGATCGATCTAAAAAGTACGATTTAAACCAGCTTAGGGCGGTTCCTTTGATGCCAATTCGATGTTCCAGTCTCTGTAAAAGAATTTGATGGTCAATGGTGTCAAATGCAGCACTAAGATCTAACAGGACAAGTACAGAGATGAGTCCTTTGTCTGATGCCATTAGGAGGTCATTTGTAACTTTGACTAATGCGGTCTCTGTGCTATGATGCACTCTAAATCCTGACTGAAAATCCTCAAATAGACTATTGTTATGGAGAAAGTCACACAGCTGATTAGCTACAGCTTTCTCAAGTATCTTAGACAGAAAGGGAAGGTTTGATATCGGTCTGTAGTTGGCTAAGACCTCTGGGTCTAGAGTGGGCTTTTTAAGAAGAGGTTTAATTACAGCTACTTTAAAGGACTGTGGTACATATCCTGATAATAAAGACAGTGTTCAATCATTCAATGTTGAAATTCCATCCAGAATCATCATTTTGGTTGAGGTTGAATAATTAGTCTCAACTGAAACTTTATTTATAAAGCACATTTAAGAACAACTGAGGTTGACCAAAGTGCTGTACAGGTTGATACAAATAATATACATATAATATACATATAATACATAAAGTGCCATAATTACAACGGGTTAAGACAAATGATAAGATACTTAAGTGTGGTTAAAAGCCCGGGAGAAAGTGTTTTTTTTAAGGAGGATTTAAAAACCTCAAATGATCCAGCAGATCAGATGTGCCAGGGCAAGTTATTCCATAGCCTTGGGGCTGCTGCCACAAAGGCTCGGTCCCCTTTTTAGTTTTAATTTAGGGGCAACCAGTAGCAGCTGACTAGAGGATCTCAGTGTTCTGGCGTGGGTGTGAATATGAAGAAGCTCGGTTAGATACTGGGGGGCTAAGCCATTACAAGCTTTAAAAACAAACAATAAAAATTTAAAATCTATTCTCAAAGCAACCAGTAACCAGTGTAGTGACGCCAGGACAGGGGATATGTGGTCGCGCTTGTGTTTGGCGGTAAGGAGACGGGCAGTGAGTGGTCCAGGCCAAAATAAAGTGAGCTGCAGTAATCTCTAGTCTTGTATTAATAAAAGCATGGATCACAGTCTCTAGATCTTTACATGGCAGGTATCCTTTTACTTTTGATAAAATCCTCAAATGATAAAAGCTATTTTTCATGACCGGGCTAACCTGGTGATCAAATTTCAGCCTGTTGTCAAATATTACTCCGAGATTTTTTACAGATGACCGAATGTTTGGAGTAAGGGGATTCAGAAGGCCAGCAGGAAAGTCTGCTGGACCACATCCAAACATTATGATTTCAAGTCTTACTTTGATTCAAAAAGTTTGAAGTCATCCAGGATTTAACATCGTTTAGGCAGTCGAACAATGTCTGTACAGAATCATTAGATGTGTTACGACCATATATGAAACCCTGCCCAGTCCCAGACGAAATCAAACACAAAACCTCCACAGTTACGAAATACACACAAACGAGTATCATCAGATACATATAAACGAGGCGAGCTCACAAACACCACACAAACGAGTGAAGCTGCCACGATGCTCGGGCGGCTCGAGTTTAAATGCCCGTGATGCTGCGTTGCTGGGCGCTCTCATTGGCGGCGCGGACAGGATGCCACACCAATCCTGGCCCTGCACAGCCAGACGTGTTGTCCCCGCCTCCTCCAGCTGGGGCCAACCAGGGACCGGGAACCGCACACCTGCATTTACCTAGGGTACAAACACTACAAACAAACACACGTGTGGGGCGAAACAGCGACAGCCGTAACAAGATGTCAAAGGCAAGTAAATCTGTACATCATTGGCATAAAAATGAAAAGAAAGATTATACTTCTTAAAAAGTGACCCTAATGGTAGCATATATATAACAAGAAGAGAATTGGCCCGAGGATAGAGCCTTGCGGGACTCCGGAAGTAAGAGGGGCTGAGGATGAGGTGAATTCACCTAGCTGCACATAAAAACTTATCAGTCAAGTAAGACTGGAACCATGAGAGAGCAGAGCCTGTAATACCCGCCCACTGCTTTAATCGTGCTAAGAGAATCCCATCATCCACAGTGTCAAAGGCGGCTGTCAAATCAAGGAGCACTAGCATAGCAGGGTTTCCTGAGTCAACAGCTACCATTATATAATTAAAAACTCTCAGCAGTGCTGTCTCAGTGCTATGTGATGGTTTAAAGCCAGACTGAAACTTCTCATAGATGTCATTGGCCACTAGGAATGATTGGATCTGAATAAAAACCACTTTCTCTAAAATAGAGATAGAAATGGCAATAGAGATAGGCCTGAAGTTAGTTAGGAATTAATAAATAACGTCAGGGCCCACCGTACTGAATACCTCTTTAAGGAGACGAGAGGGGATGCTGTCTGAAGAACAGTTTGTAGGTCACAGATGCTGAACTACATTGGCCAGTGCGGGGAGGGATACAGGTTAAAACTGATCAAAAGCAGCATGTAAAGGAGGAACGGTGAGGTCAGAGATATGGCCTGCAGAAGGAGAGGCAGGTGACCTAAGAGCAGAGATTTTTTCAATAAAAAATTTGGGGAAATTCTCAAAGGGTGAGTGAGGGTACAACTGGAGAGTTATCACAAGGGTTTACAAGTGAGTTAAAAATGTTAAAAAGAACTTGGGGCCTGTGACGATTACAAGAGACAAGACTGGAGAAATAATCCATTCTAGCAGCCTTAACAGCACTCTGGTAGACAGACAGGGTTTCACAAAGAGCTTCTTTAGAGACATGGAGCTTATCTTTTTTCCACTTTCTCTCAGCGCCGACATGAGCGCCTGAGAGCGCGTGTGGAGTCGTTAAGCCACGGTTCTGTACGTGCTTTTATGAGCCTTGCTCTAAAAGGTGCAACAGAATCTGGGATATCCGTGCAAGTAGAATTAAAATTGCTTAAAAAATGTTCAGTTTTAAGAGCATGATTATCGTCCATAGTGCTAAGTATATCACCAGAAGTGATATAGTCATTATACACGGCTGAGAACTGTGATGCAGTTTGAGCGTTGATGGTGCACAGAAGCATAGGTTTTTGCAGTCAAACAAGGGATTAAAACAGTAAAAAGCACAGGCAGATGGTCAGAGATACACTTTTCACAGATTTCATTAACGCTCACAGATAAATCGTGTGATAAAACCAAATCTAAAATGTGCCCTTTCTCGTGAGTCGGGTCTTTAACACATTGAACAAGATTCAATGAGGGTTAAGAAATCAGTGACCAATGGTCTTGATCTGCAGCAGACATGTATATTGAAATCTCCAGAAATAAGAAAATGATCGTATTTCACGGAGACACATGACAGAAAATCTGCAAGTCACAGAGGAAGTCCTTGTTAAATTTTGGAGGCCGATAAACAACCGCAAACATAACAGAGAAAGAGGAAAGTTGTAGCTCAAAAGTTTGAAGTTCAAAACTGGAGTAGGTAGCAGATGGAATAGGACGGCACTGAAAGTTGGATTTGAACACCGAGGCCAGGCCGCCACCCCTGCCGGTCCCCCGCTGGGAACTGAGGAATGAACAGCCGGAAGGAAGGAGTTCAGAGAACGGTGTGCACTCACCATCCCGAAGCCAATTCTCTGTCAGGAGCATAAAGTCCAAATCCCGGAAGTGAAGAAGTCATTCAATAAAAAGTTTTGTTTACTAGTGACCTGGTGTATAGCAAAGCTAGGGCCAACCTTGTAGCAGGTGATTTCTCAGCCGTTTTGGTGGCATGGGTAAGAGGACGTGCTGTATGTTAGCTGCTAGCATTTGGCTACCCCTCCAATTGGGATGAACTCCGTCGGTCCTGAACAGGGATGAACGGTTAAAATTGTCAATAAAACCTATGTTATGAGCTCTGCAGGCAGACTGGAGCCAGGTGTTGAGGCTGAGGATTCTGCTAAAATGCCCTGGACCACGGGCGAGTGTTGGGAGGGGACCACTGATAAAAACAGACTTCCCACTAGGACTGGTAAACTAATATTCAAATTTCGAATATTATTCGAATATGATAAAAATATGTATATTCGAACGTAAAAATGAATATTCGAATATTTACTATTTGCTCAGGGCAGCGCGCGCATTGATTCTCCTCCGTTGTGTCCCATGGTGCGTCCCTTACTGACCTGTAGGCTAGCTATCTGCAGTCACGTGACACAACAAGGAAGCACCCCATCCCGCTCCCCACCTCAATGAAGAGCAGGCTACACACCAGTGATCCCGATGAGCAGAAAATGAATGAAACTCAAACCAGTGAGCCGGAAAAACAAACCGGGGAAATGGAATCCGGTGAAGTCAATAAGTCCACCACGGACAAAGTGATTGTTAAACCAGATAATTTAAGAAGTGCCGTTTGGCGCTTTTTTGGATTCTGGTCTGTTGGAGGTAAAGTTGTGGACAAATCCAAGGTTGTTTGCAAGTTATGTGATGCGCAGATGACATATCACACAACTACCACAAATTTGAGGATGCATTTAATGAGTTTTCATCCGGCCGAATGGAAAAAAGTTAGTGAAGACGAAACAGACGGCCCGCTTCCCAAACAACCCAGGCTAACCGAGTTTTACGGCCCGAGCAAATCTCTTCCCGCTGCAAAACAAGAGGCCATCACTAAAAAGTTAACACAGTTCATTTGCAAAGACATGCGGCCTATCAGTATAGTTGACGGTGTAGGTTTCCAGGAATTTGTCCACGAAATAAATCCACGGTATCAAGTCCCTTCTCGTGGAACTGTGAAAAATAGGATTGTGAAACTGTATGATGCCACCGCCAGTACAGTGAAAATGGCAATCAAGAACAAAGCCGTAGCGTTGACCACTGATGGATGGACTTCGCTCGCCAATGATGCATTTGTCACGGTGACTGCTCATGTAATCACAGAGGATTGGGAGATGAAGGACTTTGTGCTTAAAACGGGAGAGCTCACAGAAAGTCATACAGCAGAGAACGTATCGAAGTCTATTGTGGATGGTTTGTAGGAGTTTGGCGTGCAGTTGGAGTCGGTCGTGGCCGTGACAGTGGATAATGCAGCTAACTATGTGAACGCAGTTGAGAAGCACATGAAGACCATGAACGTGCCGTGTTTCGCACATACGATTAACCTAGCTGTCCGAAAGGGGCTAGGGGTGAGGTCTATAGAGAACAGTGTTGCCAGGTTGAAACGTACTGCTGCCTACTTCAACCATTCAGCCACCGCCAGTTACCTCCTGGAAGAAAAGCAGAAGCAGATGGAAATGCCGAAAAGGGACAAACTGATCAACGACTGCGCCACAAGATGGAACAGCACGTATGAAATGATCTCTCGGGCTCTGGAGCAACAAGCACCAGTGGCTGCTGTCATCTTTGACAAAAAGCTGTCCAACCTTGAGCTGTCTACGAGTGAATGGACTCAGCTGGAAAGGGTGAGCTATATAAATTAATTTATTTAGGCTAATTTAAGCTAGGCTATATGTAATTATTAGCGCATGTGTAAAGTTGATGTTTATGGCAAAGGCAATATCTTCTTCATTGATTTTTTATTTTATTTTATTCATTTGTCCTACTGCAGGTAAAGGACATTCTCAGGCCCTTCAAAGTCTCTACAGTGGCTTTATCCACCGACAAATACCCGACAGCGTCAGCTGTTCTCCCTATGAGGCACGTTCTTCTGTCTCATCTGAGACAGGAGACAGACAGTGACACAGCGGCTGTCAAAGAAATGAAGGCAAAGATAACAGCTGATCTAAATAAGCGCTACCCAGAAGACGGTGACGTCTTCATGTTTCTGAACACAGCCAGTTATCTCGACCCTCGCTTCCACTGCCTGGGTCATTTAGATCATGGAAGGCAACAAGAGGTCCATGATAAAGTGCTTGCCGAGATTACAGCTATAGCAGCGGCAGAGAAGTCAGGAGAGTCAGAATTGCCCGCCCCACTCGAAGCCCCCCGCAAAAGTTCCCTTTCGGCAATGGGTGATCTATTTTCCCAAGTCTACCAGCAGCAGACAAGAGCTGCTGCCTACGATCTGCATGGGGAGCTGGTCCAGTACGAAAGAGAGCCACAGCTGCCTCCGGACGCAGACCCTCTTCTGTGGTGGAAAAGTACAGGCAGCGCGAGATACCCGTACATCGCACAGGTGGCAAAAAAATACCTCACGGTATCCGGCACATCTGTGAGATCAGAGCGCGTCTTTTCGTCAGCCGGCAATATTGTCAACAAAAAACGCTCAGCACTCGCCGCTGATCACGTAGACCGTCTGGTATTTTTGGCCAACCCAACAATATGTAGGCTTAGCCAAGTATTTTGAGTTGATTTGTGGCCTGCTTGTTTCTTTAAGTTGTGGTTGATTTTTTATTTTATTTAACTTGTGAAAAATGACATTGGTAAAAAAAAACATTATTTTATTTAGTAGGCAACTGTCGGCATAGGCTATTACACGCCAGCCTAATAGGCTAACTGTGAAAGGTTCTGTTCTGCAATAGTTTGTTTTGCAATTTGCACAAATGAACAGTAGTCTGTCAAATAGGCTACTTCATTGACTGTTTACAATTGGCTGCTGGCCTACTTAATGTTCGTTTATGTTTTGCAGGCTAATATTCATTTCTGTAACTGTTAGCTGGGCCAATTCAACTGTTCTGGTTTAACTAGGCTATAATTAAGCTGTCTTAGTAAGAGTGTACAGTTTTGCATAAATTGCACTGAAGTTACACTAAATGTAACATGTTGAACATGACGCTTGGATTTAGTTTGAAGACCGAAAATAAATCAGCGTTTGACTACCACTGGTCGTTTTTCTTGACATTTGGCAGTGCAACGCCCTCTGTTGGATATAACGGGGTACTGTTACAATACTGTTACAAGTCCTATTCTCCGCGGGGGGAAAATAATTAATTAATTAATTAATTAATTAAGAATATTCGAATATATTCGATATTCGGACCATTTTTTAAGACTAATATTCAAATTCAATTTCTGGGGAATGTTACCAGCCCTACTTCCCACAGTTAATTAAGAGGCTAAAGAGGACATTGAAATCCTTCTTTGTCAGCTCAGATTGCTGACGGGCTGTGTCATTGGACCCCACATGTACTAACACCTGGTTTATAGAAGATGGGAGTGAGACCAGGGAGCTTATCTAGGTTAACCGGGATCGTGGCCCCAGGGAGGCAGTGAGTGGCTGCATTGAAAAAGCGGGTCTCCCTAATTATGGAATCACCTACTATCAATGTGGTTGGGAAGACGAGGGGACGAGAAGATGAAGGCAGAGGATTCCAGTGACAGGAAAGTGTGCAGGCAAGCGCCGTGGCGAGGCAACGGCATCGGACCAGGTAGAAAGACTCCCCGCCGGCACAGGGCGGGGGAGACTGCCCGAGCGTCGGAGCACGGCCTCCTTCAGGATCCTGCGCCGGGAAGAAGAGGTCGAAGACTGGGTTGAGGGAAATCCATTGGGCCTTGTGGTGGAGTGGCCAGCCATCCGAGCACTGCCAGCCACCAGTGGAGGGAAAGTTGCAGTGTCTGCAGGTGCTGTTTGTGGGTCCAGATCTGAAGGAGATGGAGCAGCGGGGGCATCAGGTGGATGGGCCGGGCCGGAGTGTCATCGGAAAGGGCGGTTGGAGAGGCTCAGGCGAGGGGGAGAGACTGCCCCGCTCGAGTCTCCCTCTTGCGGACCACGTCGGTTCAGGACCATTGATGGTTAGGTGTTGAGCAGGAGGAGGGCCGCGGACAGGCGGCGGGATCCTACGCAACTGTGTCATAGGGTAGTGCTGAGCGAGGCCGACTTTTTGGACTGTTAGAGAGCCACGTCCATGAAACCGGAAAGTAGTGAGTCCTTTTTTTGCAGTTCATCGGAGAGCCGCCGGATGTCATCCTTAAGCTAAACGTTTTTTTTTTTTTTTTTTGTCTGCTTCAATCAGCAGTACATTGTCCTCACAGGGTGTAGCTGGCACAGTTTGTTTGTCGATCAATACACGGATAACACGACACGTGCGCAGAGCAATATGTGCGCGCACACACATTCCTCGTGGACAATCTGACAATCTGGTAGTGATCTGGCAGGGAGCATTAATTTAATGTTGGTTCAATGTTGAGCAATGTTGGTCTGCTATCTGGGGATTGGTTTAATTAATGTTATTTCAACATTGGTTCAATGATAAAACAGGCATAAAATGTTGGTTCAACTTAAAATCAATCACTGTCTTGATCTATTTTTCATCATTGTACTAACTCATTTCAGGTGCAAACCTGAGGAAAAATCAATGTTATATTTCAATGTTAAGCAACAGTTTTGTTGATGCGTCAACATTGATTCAATGTTTAATGTTGGTCTGCTATCTAGGTGGTTTGTTCTGTCCTTTTGTTTCTGGCCAGAATGGTTTAGAAATGCTCCTGATAACATGTCTAAGACTGAACAATGATTTCAATGACATATAGAAGGTGGTTTGGGACATTACACAGCTTCAATTGACTGTACAGAGATGTAGGAATGTGATGTATAGTATCTGATATTGACACTGTGTGGGGATGAACTTTAAAGCAGCATAAGGCAGACTTCGAAAGTCCTCTTGAATTCAAGAGTTCAAAAGGTCAACATCCTCCCAAACAATTAAGAACCGAGTCCATATGCTCCATAACGATTACCTGATCCTCCGAGCAATGCTGTGCCTCGCTCCGGCAGGCTTAAGGTGGAACGTTCGTGCTGACCAGGTCGATGGAGATCTCCAGCTGTGAATAAAAACAACTTTTTAAAGAGGTTTTTTGGGGGGGCATAACAAGTTCTGCAGTCCTGTGACAGCAGAACCAATCTCGGCATGGATGCAGTTTCCCATTCCTCTGTATCTGTGTGGAGATGAAATGGACATAATGTTCTGTCCTGCTGCAGCAGATGGAAGCCGTGTTCAAAGGCACCTTGACATTCAGTGCCCAACGAGAGACTGACACATTGTCTTGGTGTGTGCATGCCTGAGAGTGTATGTCACATGTTCTATATGTTCAATGCATGACACGTGTTGTAGACGCACGTTCATGCTGGGGTCAAACAAGCTCTCTCTGCATGGAGTTGCTGTTCTGATTTGATTGAAGCTCTGAAGAAGACAGGAGCTCTTAACCTGAACTGATTCTTCTTGTTGACTTTGAGATTCCAAGTCATGTCTTCTAAACAGCTACTGACAGCCTCATTCCAAAAAAATATCAACGTCAGACTCTGAAAGGTTGCATCAGTTAAACCAGAGTTTGTACAGTATGTTCATTAAGATCAGATTGCTCATTTCTCACATTAGTGGAGGACGGCGGGGGGAAAGGTTGTCCTGTCACATGACATTAGCAGCTAAATAAAGACACAGATGAGCGTATTTGAAACACACACACACACACACACACACACACACACACACGGTATTCTGTATCAGGGCTGAGCTGTGAGGCTGAGATCAAAAATACAATATTAAACTAGTATACCAGGTTGAGGTTATTTTAAATAACATAAAATAACGTCTTCTTATTGACCACACTCCTATCTGTACATTTCAAATGACCATTAGGTAATGGTTTATTCATGTATTTAAACATAAAATGTAACAAAACTTGCAGAAAACAATAGTCATAATAACATAAGGGATGTTTCATGGTGATATCACCTTCAAAAGTTACATTTTTACTGTATTCACTAGCAGAGTATAGAAAGCACAATCTCTGAATTTTACAATCCACATCTTTTAAAGGCTGTTTTTTTCTCAAAGTGAGTATTTTTTCTCCACTTCAGTAACACTTACACACACCAAACCTTCCAGTTTGATCCTATCTATATTCTGAAGGTTTCTACACAGGCTTGTTCATATATCATTCAGAGTCTGATTTATAGAAACATTTTATTCCTACAAACATGTTGAAAATTGATTTTTTTATGGCTGTTCACAGTATTTTTGGATTTATGGAGCGATAAAAAGAGACTCTAATATGTCAAGAAAAGGAAAAGGTGCAGACTAAGAATTTTTAAACCTGGCCTAATCCAATGTCCAGATTTATGTTCCTAAAATGTATGTAAATGAGCGTGTTTAAGTTAAGATAATGCCTAAGTTTTCTCATATTTAAACACGTTTTCAGAAAATGTATAATGCACAAAATTTTATGATGTAATTCGTTCATTTTCCAACACCACTTAATATTAATTTAAGTTGACATTGGGCAAGAGCTGGGGTACACCCTGGAGAGGTCAACAGTTCATCACAGGGCTGACACACAACTGAAAGGACCCAGGAAAACAGTCTCATTGGTAATGTCATAGACAAAACATGGACGTAGTCTCCATGACAATCACCCACAGGTTTCTGAAGAGCTGTTGTGAAGAAGTGTGTGTTGGCTCTGGCCAAGACTGACATGTTCTGGAGCCAGCCTTAAATGGAAGGAACAACAATTTTTGGCACGGTGGCTTCACTTCACAGCCACGGAGGTTGCCACATATATTAATTTCAGTAGAAATTAAGTAATATAATGCGTAACATATAGGATTTTTGATTTACTGTGTCAAGTAACATATTTTCACCTGGACTGGGTGAGTTTAGTTACACTTATCTTCTGGCAGCTAAGTCCAGAGCGCTGTGAGTTTAACTTTCTTTAAATGAGCTGAAAACGACAGCAGGCTGCTACACAATAACCATACAGAAGGTGATTATATCGTGACATGGTCACTTATAATAACCGGTGATGTAGTGGTGCCCAGAGGGAGTGGGTGCACTCTAAGCTGTCTGGCTTTCTCTGTGTTGTGTGTGTGTGAGTGCCTGTGCTGGGTGTAGCTTCCTGATTCCCATCTCCTTGTCAGCTAAGAATTTGCTGCAGGTCGTCTAATCACTCTTCAGACCTGTGCAGTATTCGACTGTCTCTCATGTGGTGCAAACACTACGCCCTATTTCCCAGTCTGCCAATGGTTGTTTTGTGCTTTGCCCTGCTATTCTGTTCCCTGCCTGTGCCTCAGATTTCACCACGCCAAACAGCCGGTCTGCCTGCCACGTTCAGTCCGGCCTTTGTCTCCAGCCGTCACTTTAGATTTCAAGATTCACAACCAGCCCATCTGCCATCCACGGCTTCCATGCCACAGTCCTCCCCACAGAGAGCCCAGTCCAGACATCAGACTTAAGCATCTTTGTTGTTACTAATCTTCCTCAAGAGTTTTCCTGGCTCCTGGTCTGCTCCAAAACTGAACTGTCCTGTATTCTCAACAGTGACATGTAAAATTACCCCTGCAGGTGTAGCGGCCAAAAAATGGGACATAGTATTTGCACATTGTTACTTAACTGACCCACCAGCGGAAGAAGCAGCTACATAATTATGTATTTCGAGTGAGTGTAACATTCAAAACTCAAACTTGATTTATTTATATAGCACCTTTCATGCAGCCCAAAGTGCTTGACAGAGCAAAACTAAAACAGAAACAGACAACACTGAAGAGAGAAATACATAAGACAAAAAGATAAAATTAGGCTGTGCCATGATAAAATAAAAGCCAGTATGAAAACCTAGAAAAAAACAAAACATACATAAAAACTGCAACAATAAAACAAATAAAATGTTAAAAAAGTAAATTAAAACATAAGGTAAATAAGCAAAGAATGATCAGGACTCCTGTGGGGTTTATATGTGCCCTCTGTCTGGTCTTGGTCAGTTCCTCGGACTGCAGAGTTCTGTATCAGTTGTAGGCAGCCTAGTGTTTTTTTGGGAAGACCATACAGAAGCGCATTACAGTAATTGAACCTTGAGCTGAGAAAAGCATGAATTACTTTCTCAGTGTCAGCCTGACTGACGAAAGATCTGACTTCAGTGATAGTTCTAAGATGGTAAAATTATGTTTTGGTTATGTTTTTTGTGAGCCTCAAAGTTGAGGTCATAATCTAGAGCAGTGATTCCCAGGGGGCGCCAAAGATCCACGGGGTAGGGTGGGGGCTCTTGATTTTAAAGGGTGTAATAAATCTATAAGATAAGTCAGCATAGAGGTAACCTAGCAACGGTCAGGGAAATTAGAGCCGAATGCATCTTTTGCAGTGAGAAACTGGCAAATGAAAGTTTGAAACCCTGCAAGCTGAAGCGACACTGGACAACTAAACATCCCGAGACGATGGGTAAACCCACAGAGTTTTTCCTCAGAAAAAGGGAACTCGTTGTCACAAACAGGCCCCAAAACATTAAGGACACTTTTAATAAAGCTGAAAGCAACCAGAAGCAGGCAACGGTTGCGCCTTTTGAGTGCTCTCCCCTTATTGCACAAGCCAAAAAGCCACACAACATTTGGGAAACACTGATTAAACCTGCTTGCATTAAAATGGCTGAGATACTTTGTGGACCGCAGGTGGCTAACAAATTTAAGACTGTACCACTGTCCAATAACTCAGTGAAAGACAGAATCGACAGAATGGCAGGAAACATTGAACAAATCAAGACAGGCCCGTTTTCAGTCCAGCTGGATGAAACTACCACTGTGGCAGAGGAGGAAATTCTCATTGTATATGTACAGTACATTAAGGAAATCTATGGAGGACTAAAAGTGCCAAAATTAAATAAATACACTAAAATAATTACTTAAATGTGTCATTAATGAATTAAAATTTGAATTAAATACATAAATGTGTCATTAAAATACCAATTCATTTAATGTAAAAAAAACATATATTTCCATTTCCATTTCATGATCCTGTGTTGTAGTGCTTCATGAATTGTCAAACTGTCAAACTCGCCCATCAAAGTTGGTAGGCGGCTCCTACCGCCTGATTGGTTAACCTGCGCATCAAGTCAAGGCAATTCAATTCCAGATAATGGATTGATGCAGAGATAGTGAACACACTCTAATACACTGGATGGCGCTATTCACTATTACAACGGTTTAGATACAAAACAAAAAATCAAGGGGAAGACTCAGTCCTGCTAACTCCAAATGTTGAGACCACACGCAGCACAAAATGTCTGAAAGTCCCGGAGCTGCTGAGAGAAGCAGCTAATTTGATTGAAGAAGCTCTGAGCGGGACTCCTCCGGCTCTGGCGGCTCAGTCACAGCAGACACCTGCCGCTCCATCACGTACACCTGTCCAATTGAGCTAAGTAATTTTATGTTAGCCGGGTGTGCTACTAATCACAGCAAGGGCTGGCCTCATGAAGATCCTCAATTCTTATGTCTGTTAATCTCACAGGCACCACAAGAGGAGAGGACATTTTCAGTGTAGTTAATACGTACTTCACAAAGCACAATATTCCCTACTGCACTGGCAGGCAAACACCTCTGTGAAGATCTGAACCTAACCTTAACGATTGTGGTAAAAATAGTAAACTTAATTAAAGCTTGTCCAGTCAACTCACGGATCTTTGCACAGCTGTGTGAGGATGAGGCCCACCAGACACTCCTCCTTCATACCAAAGTGCGCTGGTTGTGGCAGAGTTTATAAAATTAAACTATAAAACGTATGTACAACTTACACTTGTACAGTATGTTGCTGTATTCACTGCAACCGCTTCAGCTTCCTCAGCCGCCAAAATGGCAACCATTGAGGGCCAGTATGAATTCAGTTTAATTATATTTTATTTATATAGTGCCAATTCATAACGGAAGTTATCTCATGACACTTTCCATACAGAGATCTATTATCTATTATTATTAGCAAGCACTTGGCGACAGTGGCGAGGAAAAACAATTAATGAGAACCTGCAAGACGAGAGAGCACAAAGCTTCATATGAAGGTACGTAAATTGAGACACAGAAAAAAAGTCACCATATCTTCTCTCTCTCTCTCTCTCTCTCTCTCTCTCTCTCTCTCTCTCTCTCTCTCTCTCTCTCTCTATATATTATATATATATATTATTATATATTATATTATATATATATATATATATATATATATATATAGATATATATAGATATAGATAGATAGATAGATAGATAGATAGATAGATAGATAGATAGATAGATAGATATATAGATTATATAGATTATATATATATTATATTAATTACTATAATACATTCTATATTCATTCTCACACTAACAGTGTTTAACAGTGAATTACTGGAGTCCGATGCAGACAAGATCAGCATCACAGCTTGATGTGTGTTTTGTTTGACGGTTGGTGAGAATAGATGAGGAAGTTAATAGTGGAAACCAGAGGGATGTATGGACACACACACACACACACACACACACACACACACACACACACACACACACACACACACACACACACACACACACACACACAGGGTCAGCCAGCTTCTCTGCTGTCTTAGCAAGGTTGATTGAGTACATGCACTTTCTCCCTAAAGGGATAATTTCACGCTCCCATATTAGAATAATTTGCTTGGTGTGGAAATGACATGGGTGGAGGGCATGTACCCACAATGCAACCTGCTGTATTACCACTGGAAGCACACAGAGCTGCACAAAATACATGTGGCAGTGACTAACTGTGTGCGTGGGAGTCTGTTTGTGTGTGTCTGTCACATTCAGTTAGGTGTCTGTCAGAGATGATTACTGTAAAACAATGTTCAGTAATCTTCCTGTAGAATGTCACATTCTCTGCACACTGTCACTGTGGAATGCTGCTCAGTCATCATTTTACATCTGTGTCTATTTCAGTGGATCAGTTGCTCTGCACCATCTATATGCACTATGTGTTGCTACATAAACAGTGACTCCTTTTTGACATGTGCTCTTCATGTGATCAGAATTTTGATGCATGGGTAGTCATAATGTGTGACACTCACACAGTTTGCTACATTGGGGGCAGATCACCTGAATGAGTCGCCTCAAATCAAACTGTGAATGTAAAAACGGCCATGTGGCTTCCATTTGGCTGTTCAAAAATCACATTTTCTGCTGTAATTCTTCTCCACCTTCTGCATGCATTTGCTCACTTTATCACAAAACGTGACACAGCAACATTTGCACCAATCTAGAATGAAATCAAAGGCACCGACACAGGATTGATTGACCGTAATCTGACGTCTCACGTATAAACAGGGTCAGGCTGAAGTGTGTCGAGGTGTGTGGTTCTTCAGCAGGTGATTTCTTTAACATTTAGTCACTTAGCTGACACTTTTATCTAAAGCGACTTATGAAAAAGAGAAACAATCAGTGTACAGTGTGACAAGGACATGTTAGTGCAGCAATAAGTACTGTGACAGTAACCCCCAAACCCCACCAGGTGCTTCCGGAGTGCGTTGCGTGTGTGCTGCATCAGAGCGAGCAATACGTGGCTGTTCTAGTCAATGTTTCAACCCCCACCACCTATAATACCTATTTTTGACGCTTGACGCAAGCAGCCCACGTCATTTACACAGACCACCTTGAGTGGGTGGAAGCCAGACACAGAAAAGCAAAGAGAATTTGGTGGATTTTCAAAATAAAATACCCTGTGCAAACTGCAGATTTTAAAAACAGACAAAAGATAAACTTATTAATTACGTAGCATATTTAAACATGTAGAAGTGTGTTTAGAAGAACATACACCGGGAAAACAAAGTCTGGCGGGCTAAACGCTTGCTTCTGAAACGCTCCCGGTTGGGTTTAAAGTCACGTGCAGGAAAGACCAAAACTACGGCGATGTGTCCAGTGGGATTTAGGAGTAGTAGAGGAGGACAGATTTAATATGTGCAGTTGTTGGTAGTGTTGGAGAGGAGGTCCTCTCTGAAGAGCTGGGTCTTCAGGAGTTTTATAAAGGTAGAGAGGGTCTGGTAGGACCTGATCTGGTAGGAATGTTGGTGGGACACCCTACCAGGCAGTTGTGGGTGGAAATAGAGCAGGTCGTCCACTAATCAGGCGGTTCGATCCCCGGCTCCTCCAGTCTGCATGTCGAAGGGTCCTTGGGCAAAATATTGAACCCCAAATTGCTCCTGAAGGCTGTGCCATCAGTGTGTGAATGGGTGAATGGAGATACGTACTGCAAAGCGCTTTGAGTGGTCAGAAGACTAGAAAGGAGATATATAAGTACAGTCCATTTACCATTTACCTACCAGTTTAATGAAGCAGAGTACACAGTGTGTGATGGCACTGTGCTCTGACACAGATTCAGGTGTGTTCTGTTGCCTTCAGATGCTGCAGAGATTTAATGAACTGAAGAAGCTTTTCATGCAGCATGAAGCTGCTGTGGACAACAAATACTGAAAGAAAGGCTTTTTATTTATTCAGGGTGGTTTCAGCAAGATCGGTGGTCCCCTTTTCAGTAACACATTCAAACCTGGAAGCTGAGCAGCTGCACTGCAGAAGTCGGAGTTAAGAGACTTGCTCAAGGGCATCTTAATAGTGGCAATGAAAGAGGGGCAAGTGCTGCCTTTCACTTTCTCTACCCACAGTTGAGTGAGTTGTTGGTGTGCAGGTAGATTTTTTTTAATTGACCATGGTTTCTTATTTTCTCCTGCTTCCATATGTTATGCTAAGCTAATTTCCTTGTTCCACTTTCAAACCTCTGTCCTAATGAACACATGAGAGTGGCATCAATCCTCTCATCTCTCCACAAGAAAGTACGAAAGAAAGAAAGTATATGTCCCAAAAATAGTGAATGATGTGCACCTCAGAAGATTTAGTTTTTTTTTTTACGACTTGTAGCCTTTTTGGATTTTGCTCATGTCTTTTTAACTTCTAATGCATTTCCGTATACAGTCTGTGAAAAGTTATCAATTTGCAAGGTCCTATATTGTAGGATGTCCAAGACATCAGCTAACAGCCATGCAACATGCCAACAACAACAATCACAGTTTCCAACAAAACAAAACCTCCAGAAAGACGCTGTACTTTAACACTGGATTGCAAACAATGCAACAGCATAATACCAACATTCTGTGGAAATTTTAAAGCTATTAATAATATCGTATACACCATTAAAATATATTGTATACGTCACTGTTGAACTGACACTGTGAAGTTATAACTGGGCATCCAGAAATGACGGCCTACAGCGTCATATTTCCAAGCGTGGGGACACTGTCACTCTTAACTCCTCAAATACTGCAGCTTAGTCAGCGTGTTGGCCTTAACAGTTGAACCTTTTCCTGGCAAACATTTTGACTTTTTCTAGAAGAAAAGCACACATGTGAGTCAGGAAATGAATGATGGCTGTGGGGCGGTGTTTAGCTCAGTTGGTAGAGCAGCAGCCCCCTGTGTGAAGGCTCAGTCCCTGCTGCAGAAACCCAGGGTTTGAATCCAACCTGTGGCTCTTTCCTGCATGTCATTCCCCATCTCTCTCTCTCTCCCTGCATTCCTGTCACTCTTCAGCTGTCTCTACCAAATAAAGCATGAAGAGGCCAAAAAATATATCTTAAAAAGAATAATGGCTCTGTTCTATTGAATTGTCACAATAAGACATGTCTGTGAGCCAGCATGAACATTACTAGGATTCTGAAAACTAGCTCACCAAAATAGAACACAGCCATCACTTATCTTATTAATTCCAACTGTGCTTTTCCTGTTATGACAAGTCAAGATGTCTACCAGAGAAAAAGGGTCTATTTTTGTTATAAAATAGCTTGTCATTAAACAGTGTCTTGATGGCGAATGACCATGTCTTCGACACTGACACAGGATGTAGTGCATTTACGTACACTCTTTTTTTTTTTTTTTTTACATATTCGTTTTTCTGCCACTCATGTCTTGATTCATCCTGATGCTACAACTCAATACTGCAGTGCCCACAGTTAAAGAAACATCCACGTGTCAACCTGAATCTTAATATGAAGATGAAAGATGAGCAAACATTCCTTTCACAGACAGCACATTGTATTTGGTTGTTTCCCATGTCCTCCTTTCACCCTCAACACAAGGTTATAGTGCATGTCTTGCATGCAGCGCCGGTTCTGACTACATTTGCGCCCTGGGCGAGGTTATTATTAATATGTAATGCACTTACATTTAGGTATGTATATGAATTAAGAAGTAATGACCAACAATGAGACTTATGAGCAAAGGAAGCGGAGCACACTTTTCCAGCCGAGTTCACTTAAGTCTGAAACCTTGGAACATCGCTTGTTTGCTTACGCCTACTTATCACTTGATCTTAAATGGTGCCTTGTGCAGAGGAAATCACAAAGCATTCCAGCTCTGCCCTTGAAGGCTTGATCTCAAAAATTCACTAGAGTTTTCAGAGTAATGGAGCGACACTTAAGATGGCAGCAGGGATCCCTGGAGGAGGAGCGCCCAGGGCAAGTCAAAGAGGGTATGTTAAACAGCTACAGGGGTGTGTTCAATTCGTTTGCTTGCGCTCTCTCTCATCCATCGCTACTGCTTGTGTCCTGAAGGAAGCGAGAAAAAGAAGAGGAAGGAGAATATCAGAAAGGGTAAATCATAGCAGAAACTGTTCTGCTTTCATTTCAGTTGAAGATCACAGACCTGTGTTGCTGTGCTTTACAAAATTACAATGAAGCTCTGCCTCCATTCAGGCATTCACATGTAGCTACGTTTAAAGACTACTCCACTGATTTAGCTTTGCACTAAATTGATTCAACAGAACCAGAAGTTTCACCTATTTTATTCAACACACTCTTCCTCCTTGTCAAAACCTCACATTATCCACAGTGCTGCTCAACCGCCAACAGTTCGGTCTGAGTTTTGGAGGTGTTACGCTAATAGAAGCTAATGTAGTCTGGAGCCTCAAGCAGAGTAAGCTCTTCAGCATCAACTGACACTGACTCAAGTGACATCACTTGAGGACTTTTGTCAGCCTACCTCTGGAGCCAGAAAATACTCTAAACAACTGTTTCTACAAATGAAGTAGTTCTTCACAAGAGCTGGAAACATGTTAAATTCCACATTCAGGAATAAACATTGAGGAAGAGGCTGTTCCAAACAACAACAGCCAGTGCATGATGACCTTTAGGTCTCCGGCTTGGCTTGAGAACAACCAAAAATCACTGCTCTGAAAAACTGATGCTCCCTCCAGATGTCAGAGGGCAGAACAACTCCTGTTAATACAACAGTGTCTGTCTGTCAGTCATTTATGGTCAACAGGTGAATCTTTCATTCCACAGAATGTATTAGTCCTAAAATAGGACTCCCAGCAGAATCCTGTAGACCAGGATGGGAAATGAGGACAGTCTTAATTTTGAGCATCAGCAGATAGATTTTGTCTATTTCTGCTAAACTAAACTTTTGAAACTAAGCCTTCACGGAGGACAAGTCAAATTCCTTTGTTGCTGAACATCATGTGACATGGTCGAAAAGCTCTGAAAAATTAGAACTAATCGATGTCACCATAAAACTTCTTTTAGTTTTCTGAAACTGTATCATGAAATGCAAATGAAATATTGTGTATTTAAAAGTGTGCAGATGTTTTAAGAACAGAAATCTGATCATTGGATAAAGCCAGCTTCAAAATTCTTGCTTAATTGTTGGAAAAGGTTTTTACAGTGATCTCTTTTTATCACTCTGTAAATCCAAAAATACTAGCAGCCATTTTCAGCATGTTTATTAATGCATCAAATGTTTCTATAAATCAGACACTGAATGATATATGAACAAACCTCTGCACAGAAAACCTTCAGAATATAGCTAGGATCAAACTGCAAGGTTTGGTGTATGAGTGGTACTGAAGTGGAGATTTTTGGCTCAGAGTCCGAGAAAAAAAGTTTTTAAAGATTGTAAAATTCAAACATTTTGAGACAGTACAAGTAAATAGGGTCAAAATTATTACCATGAAACTCTACAATTGAGGACACATTTTCTGACAAATCATGTTTATTTGCATAAATGGATGTCTTATGTTAACTTTCTACAGATGTTTACTGATGTAAATGGACAAAGTTTGACAAACTCAAATATTTTGGTTTTCTTTCCACTAGTCTCAGAGACGACATGTTATGAAAGCTAAATATCCCAAAATTGACCAGCACATGAAAAAACAATGTTCTCGCCTGTAGTGACTCACCTGTTAACTGCAGCATGGTAATGAAGGAATGTCAATTCTGTTTTTAATAGTTTTTGGGCAACAGGGCTCTGTGGCACAGAGGAAAAAGACACATCAACACATGTAAGCAGGATAGATTTGTTGTTGGTGTTGTCTAGTATATAACCAGTTACGGTAAGGGACTGCAATGTGCTTTCTGGGGAAAACCTGGTCTGATTAGGAGAGACGGCATCCATCCCACTTTGGATGGAGCAGCTCTCATATCTAGAAATATGGCCAAGTTTATTAGCTGACCAAAACCATGTCGACAACCCAGAGTTGAGACCAGGAAGCAGAGCTGCAGTCTTACACGCTTCTCTGCGCCTCCATTAGAGCAGTTGCCCACCCAGTCCTTTAGTATAGAGACTGTGTCTGTCCCCCGTCCACCTACATTATTTAAAGATAAAACAAACAGAAGAGGAGTTCATCATAAAAACTTAATAAAAATTAAATCAACATCTCCAACAGTCCAAAATAAGAGAATTAAATGTGGACTATTGAATATCAGGTCTTTGTCATCTAAAGCTGTCTTAGTCAATGAATTAATATCTGACTATGATATTGACTTGTTCTGTCTCACTGAAACCTGGCTGCAGGAGGATGAATATGTTAGCTTAAATGAATCCACTCCTCCGAGTCATTATAATACTCATATTCCTGGTACTGGTCGAGGTGGTGGAGTTGGAGCTATATTTGACTCAAGTCTATTAATAAATCCTAAACCTAAACTAAATTATAATTCATTTGAAAGTCTTGTTCTTAGCCTCACTCACCCAACCTGGAAAACATCGCAGCCAATTTTATTTGTTACAGTTTATCGAGCTCCTGGTCCTTATTCTGAATTTTTATCTGAATTTGTATCAGGCTTGATCCTTAAAACAGATAAATTAATTATTGTAGGTGATTTTAACATTCATGTGGACAACCACAATGATAGTCTTAGTAACTGACTCGTTGTCTGAACCACACTCTTGATCTTGTTCTCTCATATGGCATACTGTATAGCTGGGCCTCCAGGATTTCTGCCAGTCAGAGCTGCTCATTAGCAGAGGAACTGCTGATGTGAAACAACACTAATATATTATAGGTGGAGAAACAAGTGTTGGGGAAGTGAATTGTTAAGGTAGAGCTAATGGATTTTTACTGAAAGAAACCAACAGATACGTTTCATTGGCACAAGGTAATTATAAAACATTGCAGGGAAAGTTAAAGGTAGCCCCGCTTTAAATAACCATTTTCAGGTGCTCTATAGAACTTTTCTGCTTCGGTAATAAACGCTGAAGTGAGCAGATTTCATCGGAGTGGAGACAACTATGAGAAGGGCTCACACACACACACATGCACACACACACACACTCACACACCCACAGCTTGTGATGGGAGGTTATGGTGCAGACAGCTGCTGTGCTTTCCCAAGAAGCAGAGTAGAGGGAAGTCCTTAAAAGTCATCCAACCCAGGAAAGGGATCTGCTCCTGATGAATCACCAGCACCACCTCCTCCTCCTCCTCCTCCTCTTACTCGGCAGCCCTCCTTCTGTAGCTGTCTCTGCAGTCCTCTCCTCCCTCTGCTCCTGAGGCATAAAGCTTTAATATTGATTCAGCTCGCTAACTGCTCTCCCTGTGTGCCCTGTTAGAGAGGCTGAAGTCTTTCTTTAGTCGTTTACAGCTCCTTGCTCCAGAAAAAACCCCTGCAACTTTTCAAGACTTTTCTCATTGGCCTTTATTTTGCACAACATCTCAAGAAGTCTCAAAGAGTATCACTATTAATACTTAAAGGTTTATCTCAAAGTATACTTTAGAAAGTATGAAATATAAAACAAATGTGAGAACCTTTGGGAAGCAGTTAGGAAGCGACAGAATCTGGTTTGCCGTTGCTCTTCAGCCCAAGGCCTTGCCGTTGGCTTGAATAGGAAAAGTATGTTTACTCAACCTTCCCCATCTCCATAATATCCTCAATGCACTTTGTTCAGTGGATGGCCACGTAGAATAGAGTTAACCAGAACATGACTGACAGCCTTGGAGTGCTTTCTGTGGTGGAAAAAGAATCCAAACATGTATGTAAAATTTTAAACCCTGCTGCATTGTTGTGTTTTGTATTCTCCGGATCGCACTCGGTTTTACAACAACGCTACAACTTTCTAATTCATGCTTAACACTTCCGTTTGGCACTTTACGGCGCTCGCGTTTGCAGCGTCGTTAAATGGTGAGTTGTAATTGAAAAGGTGTATTGGCGGCGGCCGCCGCTGTAACTGCTGATGTACATGTTTATAAATTCACCTTGCAAGTGTCAAATAAAATCTTTACGGTGTGTTCAAGTGACGCCGTGCTAAATTTTTATCAGCCTAATCAGTAGAATGAACAGCCAACACCTTAGAGTCCAGTTATTGGACACTCTCATCTGCATATACTACCACGCAGAGAAAGAAACAAGGAAGGAACTCTATTTGAACTTGAACAGGTCGAAGTAAATGTCTGGAAAATCTGAGCTTGTATTCAAGAATTCAAAAATTTCAGAACCTCAGCAAGGAATCTGCTCAAAGTTGCTCAGTGTGACAGTGCTGTTTTTGACACTCACAAGTAAAGTAGAAGTCATGAAGACATAGTTTACTGACAGTTGCTGTTTAAAGTATAGAAAATTCTAAAAAATATATAGAAGAAAATAACAGCATGTTTTAAGTGTAGCCGTTATGTTTGTGGGTAATTAAATATGAAAGCAAGATTATACATGCAAATGAATAAATACCTTGAATCTCATAATGATACGATACATAGTTTACATAGCAGACTTAATGAATGCTGGCAAGTCACTTGACTCAAAGGACTGAAAACAATAATTGTATGCACTTGAATGTTTTTCATATTGACTGCAAAGACACCCCTTTTACTAAAGAGCTTTATTGAAAAGAGTGAAAACCTGTAGCGAGGTTCAAAAGAATACTCAGAAGTTGAAGGCTGGATTCTGAGTGAAGGTGCTGAACGGTGCAGGGTCGGTGAGGGCAAAGGGCAGAGATCCACAAGCACAAGAAGACCAAAGTTTAGACAAGAAACACAAAGCAGGTGTCCAAAAAAGACAAAGTTGCCCGCAGAGAAGTTCTTTTATCTTGTGCACGTTGATTGGATGATGGAACATGGGGGGCAGCAGTGATCAGGAGGAGAATGGGAGTCTCACACACACACACACACACACACACACACACACACGCACACGGCCGGGAAAACAGCAGAACACAGAGGAGAAGGCAGAAGCCTCATCACGACAGTAAGTGATTTTGTCGCAGAATGATTGACAAAATCCACAATCCTGATGCTCAGCCAAAGCTAATCTGAGGCTTCAGCCGTCAGACTTAAATCAAATCAAAGTCTCATTAGAAACAAATTCTTTCTTTCCGCAGACAAGTTGTCCTCAGTGAGCTGCAGTGGTGGGACAGTAAAGTGGATAGAAGGAGGAAAATTGTAATAAAGCAACAGTGACAGAAGCCTCTTATTCACTGCAACAAAATGCTTAAATTAAAGATAAATATATCATATCGACTCAAAATCTAATGTCCTGTCATCTGTATGTCTAAATGTGTGTGTGCATGAGTTTGTCTTCTGTGAATAACTCGCATGATTGATCTGATGTGTGGATGTTTCATTCATCACAGATCATGGCCGGCTCTCATGTGTTGTGTTATATGTTTATCTGAGTGTATAACGAGTGCTCTGTGAAGTGTTGGTTACTGGAGCACAGCTTCAGTTCAGCAGCCTGTCTCAGCAGTTTGTGCTCTGCATTAGAGCTGAGTATCCCTCCATCCATCACTGAGACTTCACTGCTCGTCCTGATCACACACCTTTCTTAGAGTGGATTAGAATGAACGAAGGAAACACCTGACTTTTCAACTCAGTGACAAATTAGAAACTAAAAACTGAATGTTTCTAATTGGCTAATTGTTCATTTTTCCTTTTAATATTTGGTACTAGAGGCTGTATGTCTCTCTCTCTCCCTTCTTTCCCTCCTAAAGCTGCTGACTCTGACAGGGTTTTCTATCTAACAGATGTATCATCTCCAAAACTAGAGATCTGATCTGAACATGAACAAGTTAAAACACCTGTCAGCCATATGTTGCTGTTTTTGTGTTTGTACTTTTTCTTCAATTGACGGAAATCTGTTGTGTCACGCAGTCAAAATCAATCACACATCTCTGAAATTTCAGAACCTTGCTATCTAATAATAAAATTAATACAGAACAAAATGTAAGGACTTCATGTGATCTGTTCTGTGGATGGCCATTACCTAAAATGATTGTTTTTGTCAAAATAATGTTTAAATAACTCTTCATCATCGAGTATTCTTTCGTCTGATGGAATCTATCTGCCTGAATGACATTTCCTGGCAAGCCAAACAGACTCAGACACCTCTGGAGCTCCCTCTATACTTCAACCAAGATAAGAGTTAAGTTAGGAAAGTTGATAAAATGCTAGAGAATGCCGGTGACTAATACGTCACTCTGACCATTTTTGGCCATAAATGGAGGTACTTGATTGATACAGGCCCAAAAATGGTTTGTTGGACAGCACAAACTCATTACTGTTGCAAAGCTATATTCTTTTTTTGCCAAAAAGCACAAGGTTGAAAGGACCTTGATTTCTGCAGGGACAGCCACGTTCTCATTTGAATCAGCCACAAATCAAGCTCATTGTAAGAGGCACTTTCAAAACATATCTCCTCCCACAGAAAGCCTGTGCCTGACCTCCACCTCCTGCAGCTCTAAAGAAAAATAAATGATTTCCTCAGTTCAGAAAGTTGATAATACACCTGCGGTATTAATAGGACCAAATATGCGTCACTGAGAATTTCTTGCCGGTTACAGGAGGACTGATTTCTTACTTTGTCTCTGCCTCTGCAACACTGATCAGACTCTTACCTACAACCCAACCTGTGAGGTTTACAGTCAATAGATGGAGCTAGGAGGCTGTGAGAGAAAAACCAAAGACTCTGGGATTGACCCGGGATTCTTCTGATTGAGTGAGAGACTGTTTCGACGTACTGTACACCGTACACATGCCTGGAGACATCACAGTGAAGTACAGCAACCCCTGAGCTTCAGTTTGCCAAAGAGCTCAGGGAATTAGAGCTGGATTTATATGGCATTTGAAGGTGGTAGTGATATTTCCTTGTGTTGCAGCTGCCAATAACTGATGTTGTTCGTTACTGGAAATTGCTCACTTTCATTACTCAAACATTCAATACTTCCCTCACAATTAGTAATGAGAAAGCATGTGGAATCCAATCAACGGACTGCACGTAAATCTATGAGATGACCTTAACGTAAACAAACACCTTCCACAGCACTGATCCATTATGATATTAAATATGTAATGAATAAACTTTGCCATGTCCACGCATGACGCTATAACGTGTCTAATCATTAACAATCAATGCCACTATCAGTTCTGTAATCTGAACAGGACAGTAACAATGTGGTGAGGTGAGGAACAGTTATTCAGTTATTCATGAAGTCACTAATTCATCATAGGAAGAGGAGTACTCAGGTTCTATCATCCTCCAGCACCATCTAAACACCCTGTAGTCCTTATTTATACCAGCCATGAATGCAGTGTGTCAGCAGCTTCCTTTACAGGAGCTTATTACGGCACACTCTGACTTTACAGTCCACATTTAATATTTAAAATGACATACATAGAGAGAGACTGAAAGGACAATTGTGGTTTACAACAACTTGGTTCTTTTGCTCATTCATGATAGCATTGTACTCACCAAAGTAGTAGCTATGATCTTCATCTCAGTCAAACAATTAGACAGCTTGTGGAGAAGACTTTAGTTAGTGGTCAAATTAAAAGAGAGCACACCTGAAATAAGAATAATAATTGGTTTGCCATTATCGCTTGTTTTCTCCTCCAGATAGGCTTGGTTTACTCGAGGGATTTTGACCCATCAAACCTCTTTTTACACTTTTGTTACATTACAAGATTTCAGCAATTTACTCAATGAGTTATTTCCTTCCCGAAGCTCAAAACAACTGGGTTGCAGAAAAACATCCAAAATGTGTCCAGTACAGACAAAAGCTCAGACGATATGTGTTGAAGTAGACTGAGAGATTAAGAAACAACTAGACTCAGACGTCTCTCATGATGGTCAAGATAAATGCCCTGAAAAATAACAAGTACGTTTTGTAGTTAGGAGAGGGATTTAAAATTGAATTTGCTCTTTCTAAAAACTAGCTGTGGGTTGGTGAATACAGAGCTGTGGAGAGAGACGGACCCGTGGTGAGTTATGGAAATGACTGCTGGTCTCAACCCACATCTCCTCCACCCACATTGTTAGATCAGAAGGTGGAAGATGGGGGAGATGTAAACAAATCAGAGCAAAAAACACATTTTTTAAAATAATGTAAACAAAGTTTTGGCCAGCTAAAATGCTAATACACACCTCCTACTGGGATAATGCTCTGCTTGCTACCCACAAGGTCAAGTGATTTATGTGATGGGTGGCATTAAGAAACTTGTCACCCCCAAATCACATTTAATTGGATAGTTTTATGTATATAGGGGTGTAAAAAGAAATAAAGAAGAATTTTAATGTTTGCTATACACAAAATTCAGTGATTTTTAAAAAATATATATTTAGAAATCCAACTTGTAAATGGTCTGCTTTTATAGCGTTTTTCTACCTTAACGGAACCCACACTCACACACCAGTGTCATTGAGCTACCATGCAGGGTGCTGGCCTGACCATTGGGAGCAATTTAAGGTTGAGTGTCTTGCCTAGAACACTTTTACATGTGGACATAGGGAGCCAGGGATCTAATCGCCAACCCGCTGTACCTCCTGAGTCACAACCGCCCACATAAGGAGTGGGTGAGAGGGTTGGGGGTTGAGGTTCAGAGAGATCGAACCGGAGTGAACAGAAAGGGGCAACATCTTGGCTTACCCAATCTGCTTAATGTGTCTAGTAGAGAACAGCAGGAGACAGACCTGAACAATATAGTTAGTTAGTTGAAACACTGGAAATAGCATCTGCCAGCCTAATAGGGTCTGTGCTACTCGACTGTGACGTGTAAATCTGTTTGAGTTTTATACATTCATAGAACCAGTTTGTGTGAAGCTGTTTTTGAGTTTTATACTTTCAGAATTAGAAATTTGGGTTGCTTCTGCTTTCTTTAAAGAGTAATTAGACTCACTGTTGCAACTTGTCTTTATTAAACACAGTTCACAGAGAGTGAGTGAGGATAGTTGGGGAAGATCCATGGATGCATTTGCTTGACTAATCCATTTGATGGCAGTCTGAGATGAAAGTGACACCAAAGAGACATTATGACATCAAAAACTGAGGCAGACTGGGCAGCAGAATGATGACGGGACAAGGGTGCATTTCTAATGAATGCTACAGAAATGCTGATATAAAGCATGAATTATATTGTGACATACAGCCATTCAAACACATTACAGTCTCAATTTTAGGACACTCACCCTCAAGTACTGCTGGTGTATGTAGCCAGAACGCACTGTATCCAAAAGACATGATGGACCTAGATACAAATTTGCAAAATTGAAGACACAATGTTAAAAGGTCAGCACACCAACGTGTATAGAGATTGTCTTTGGTTCTATTAAAAAAACAGTCCAGCAACTACAGCCAGCAGCTCTGTGAGGCAGGTAAAAGCTAAATGCTAACGTCACAATTCTAACATGTAATGTTTACCATGTTTACTATCTAACTTTAGTGTGTTAGCATGCTAATTGTGTCATCTCAAAGGTTTTCACTGTGCAGGCTGGGAGGCCTGTCAGGAGGGTGTTACAGTAATCAAGTCATCAGATGACCACAGCCTCTATCAGGAGTTGGGTAGCATGTTAAGTCAAGTAAGGCCTGATTTTTCTTATGTTGTAAAGTGCAAAGGGACTGGGCAACTGAGGCAACGTGATTAGAGAAGGTTAGTTCCTCATTAATCATGAGATCAAGTACTACCGTAATAGGGGCGAGACATAGGGAGACGATTAGGAGTAGTTTTTGGCTGGTAGGACCGGCAGTTCAACAGAGTTCAACAGACAACAGCTATTTCTGTTGAGTGACCACTCTTGAAACCAGAATGATTTGGATCAAGAAGGTTGTTCAGTGAGAGGAATTCTGAGAGCCTGTTCAATAGCCTTGGATAGGAAGGAAGAAGAAGTGAGACAGTACAATAGTTCTCAACCTGAGCAGGGTTAAAAGAGGGTTTCTTAAGTAGAGGTGTTACCTGTTACCTACCTCGCATCATATGCGTGATAGCTGGTTGGGCTAATGGATTGAAGTAGGTTTTTTGGTATAGCATCCAACAAGTCAGCTGTTTGGATACCTCACTCTCAAAGAGGGGTGTAAAGGCACAAAGTGAAGTGCCAGCAACCGTGATCTTTTGAGCTCATTGGCTATCTTGGATTTGAGCCATTTGAGCTCTAAACTTGGTGCGCAGCAATCGGAGGGTATCATTGTACACTGGGCGAGATTGGTTGGATTGAGCAGTCCTCGTACTGTAGATAGAGGACACAGTTTGTCACCTGCAGTTTGCCTGGCCGTGCTTCACTCAGAACAGGCTGATTTATATTAATGACACAAAACCTTTTTGAGATGGATTTTGGTGCTTTAAACCACAAATCTAACTTTTTCTGGATATCAACAATTGAAATAAAACACTAGAAAAGTGTAAAAAAGACCTTAAATAATGGAACACCAAAACCATTCATTAAGGTACTGTGAAGGTGACTTTTCAGATGTAATGATACAGCATTACACAACCTAAAACATTATGTTTGTTATAATAACAGCCATTTTAAAACTTATACTTTAATGCTATCAGTACAGACTTTGGTGCAAATTGATAAAAAACAAAACTCAATGAACCTTAAATACTAAAAAAAGAACAATACTAATTACCACGCATGGCCCAACTGTCTGACTACAGATGAAACAATATAATGTTATAAACCTGTCTGCTGAAGGTAGCTTAATATTTATTGTACAGGCATGAGAGCATCAATTCTCTCATTTAATCTTGACAAGATGCCAAGAAATGTCAAAACCTAAAGTAACCTTTGTTACACAGCACTGAGTGTGTTTCCGTCACTGTTTGAGGTCGAGATGCTTCCGTTTTGATTGCTGGCCGTTTGGTGATACAGATGATAGATACCAAACTTGAAAAAGTATTGAAAGATTTCGTAGTGCTCTACTGGAGAGTTCAGTGTTAAATCAACTCACAAAGCAACATCAAGATGAAGACACACAACAAAGAGAGGAGCTGAGATGGGCCATGTTTGAATTTAATGAATTAGATAACATGAGTCCTTGAAGCAGGAGTTGTCCCTGTGTCTGTTTGAAGTGTGAAAGAGGTTCTGGCTCTGATATAAAAGCAGATCTCATTCCAGATTTTGAGTTTGTATGTGTGTGTATAAAGCATCTTTGATCACAGTTGCTTTTAAAACTCATACAGGGGTTGAGTGTTTGTGAGATGGCTCTAGTTACATGCTCCTGTCTTGTTTTAAAGTAATTACACTCCACCCACTAACACACTGCTGAAAAATGTGTGCAGAGGTGACTGAGTGACAGAATAAAGGGTGGAGCTGGTGCATTGGGATCAAATTTCTATCTATTTCATGTCAGAGTGATAAATACTGGCAGAGCCAGAGTGGGCAACAGAGTGAATTTCAAATACGATGGCTAGACAAAGCTGCTGTTTTTTTTTTTGTTGTTGTTTTTTCAGCAACTAAAGCACTGATCTAAAGCTAAATTACCCCTTAAATTAATTGTGTCTTAATAATGAAACAAATTGCAGAATTGAAAAATTCATTTTAATGTAAAGCTTGATAATGGAATGATTTGTCAAATTATAGAAGCCTGGTGATTTGAAATCCTTGCTGTTAGTTCAGTGATCAGATCATCTTTCTGTGGTCAGAGACCAAGCTGGGAGACTACAGTAACATTTAAGGGGCAGGTGGGGAATTAAATATTCACAGTGCTCCTCTGTAATTTATCTCATAGTTCTGTACATTTTAGTGAAATCACAGGATATGATTGGTAATAGAAATGGACATCCAGCAGCACAAAGACAAAAGGAAAACCTCCATAGGGTCTCTTTCTGAGTCACAACTCACTCAAATCTGAACACACCAACATGAAACACTGATATCATTCAGTGTGACTTTCACCTTCTGACGACATGATTACATCTGATGTCCACTGTGAAGAAACGTCCATAAATGCACTAAGAAAGACTCTTCAGAAGCTGAAAATCATTGTTTTTAAGTTTCCTTCAGTATCAAAGCAGTCCAGTTGTAGTTTTCTATTCACTCATGGGTGCATTGTAAACAGGAACTTTTCATTTATTAATTAAACAGAGTTTAATGGTGCCAATTTGCCAAAATCTAAACAAATATTGGCTAACTGACATGACATCTGATGAGCTTCTGTGAACTCTTGCTCTTCTTTCCTGTTGTCACGTTGGGACAACGTGACGACAGAACCTGAACCTGATAAATTGGTGTTGCCATGTTTCCGTGTGACATCTGTGAAAGTTACACAGTATGTCATCCAAACACTAAATGAATGATGAAGGCACAGCAGCTACAGACCGCTCTGGGTGATGTTTTTATGCTTCTTTTTACACTGCTTTTATGCAGCTAATAGACTGTCAGACACAAATGCAATTCTTGAATATCGTGTTTAAATATGCTGAACAGAGTTTTAAGTTATAGAGCTCTACAATGTGCAGCTGTCACGTTAGAAATAAACAGGAGGCGTTAAGAGAAAATTTGGACTTTTTTACATCAATAAAATGATGCTTTTTTAGACATTTGTGTTTTCATAATGTTATTTTTAATACTTTTTCCAATATAACTAAAACACACCACTCTGACTTGTTGCTTTGCCAAAGTAACCATCCCATCCTGATGGGAAAGTGTTCTTTCTCATCACGTTTGTGTCACTTGTACTTTCAAGGGCAGGTTAGAGGTTTAGTTACATAACCATGCTGCTCACAAAAGGTGTCCACTGTTCCCAACACGTGTTGTTCTCAGGATAGTTTTCAGGTTTCAACAGTGTTACATTCAATTTTTCAAGCTGATACACAGTGTGTTTTTTTAATTTCCTGCTGAACTGTGAACTTAAATAACTTTGTAGTAAATGTGAAATTAATCATACTTTGACAGGAGCTGCCTTATTGCTCACTCCTGTCTTAGAATTTTTTTTGTCAATTTAAAGTATTTGAAAAGTATTACACAGTTGACATATTATGTGCAAAATGCACTGCGGCTCTCAGGCCATTGCAGTGTGTGTTTGTTTTATTGTGAATTGATGCGATCTGTACATGATCTCTCTGGCCTGTTCTTAAGCCAGACTTGATTCAGTCTGGTCTGATTAGGCTTGAGTTGGCTTCATGAAACAGCTTAGTCATGGTTCAGTTTGTTAGGTTTATTCAAGCCACTTCATCCATCCTAAAAAGGAGGCATGGTAATGGGAATGGTCTATCATTAATGGACTCAAGTTCCCAAAGGATGGCTGATTCATTCATTGTCAACATCACCACAGTTGCACTGCAGCATCGGTCTACCCTGTTGTCCTTGTTTTCCATTTTCAGACACTGCACAATGCTGCCACCCTGCACCACCACCCTCAGGCCAAAATATCAGCCACAAGATGTAACATCTTACACTTACTTACATTATTTACTTCTCACTTGATTTATTACCTCACTAAACAGTTTCTTATGACTTCATGGTCTCTAGTCTTTCTCCACAAAGCATGATTCTCATTTTGTGAATTATGGTCCCATTTAGACTAAAATAGACAATAAAGCAGGGGATGCTTCAGTGTGGCTATCTTGTGATTGACAAGTAATTTTCAGTAAGTCTGTCCAGTGGCTGATGAAACTCAGATCAGACTGTCAAACTATGCAGTGCTGATCAAATATGAATCAAGATTCTGTCACTGCGTTGACTTTTTTCTCTCACAGATGTTTTCACAAACATAAATTTTAATTTACTGTTGTAGCTCTAATACGATAAAGTGTGAGACCAACTCGCAGTGCGTCACCAACCAGCTCTACGCTCTTGTCCAACTATATTGCTTCTGGGTCCATAGAAATACTTGTCCACAAACCAGTAGGCGATGTCATGGTACTTATTTGCAGCTTATTTTCAGTGTGTTAGCGCATCGTTTGGAAAAAGCAGCACCACTCAGTCATGTCAGGAA
Organism: Larimichthys crocea; assembly: GCF_000972845.2. NCBI lineage: Eukaryota > Metazoa > Chordata > Actinopteri > Sciaenidae > Larimichthys > Larimichthys crocea. The sequence continues at coordinate 2,700,837 of NC_040033.1, forward strand.
GAAAGAAATAATTATGGTGTCCATTGTTGTCAGGGCAACAATTAACACATGAACAGCTGTGAGGCCACATACTCACAAATACACACACACACAAAGACGTTTGTGAGCTATTATTATTATAATTACAGATGCTACCAACCAGTAAACTGTTTTTTTAAGTTTTGCTATCTGTGCAGGCTGATATTGGTTGGTGTATAATTTCATTCCCCTGCAGTGTGTGAGTGTGTGAATTTGCATGTGTGTGTGGAGGATGTCCATGTGTGGTAGTATAATGCCCTCTCAGCACAGGAAGGTTGCGATGTGGTAACAGCCTCTTTTCTCGATTAATTATCACGGCTAATTAAGTGGAATAGCTACACACACACACACACACACACACACACACACACACACACACACACACACACACACACGGTCAGCTACACAGGACCATTACATGGCAGTGGTAACAACCAATGCATGGATCACAACGCTGCTTAATTTTCTCGACAGTGTAGTCAGAATGTCCCATTTAACTCCTGGATATGGGTGAAGGCCTAACATTAACTGACAATGTTACCACAAAGCATCATGCAGGCTGTCATTTAAAGACACAATAGATCAGGTCACATTTACATTTAGTCATTTAGCTGACAATTTTATCTAAAGCGGCTTACAAAAAAGGAAAGAATCAACGTATAGTGTGACTAGGACATGTTAGTGCAGCAATAAGCACTGTGACAGTTGTAGAGGGGGATAGATTTATCATGTCCAGTTGTTGGTAGTGTTGTAGAGGAGGTCCTCTCTGAAGAGCTGGAGGTCTTCAGGAGCTTTTTAAAGTTAAAGAGGGACGCCCCTGGTCTGGTGGGCACTGGTAGAAAGTTCCACCAACGGGATTATCCTGAGTGTATGGGTGGCAGAGCCAGGCAGCGTTCATTGGAGGACGACAACAGTCAGGAGGTAACACATGCCTGTAAAAGGGCATTCAGGTAAATGGGTGTAGAACCGGAGACTACTTTGTAGGTATGCATTAATGAATCTGAATTTAATTAAAAGGTAGCCAGTGGACCACAGTCTGTATTAGTAGTTGGGTAGCATGTTGAGTTAGGTAAGCTGACTTTGATTATCGATCATATTAACTATTGTTAAAATTATTCAGAATTTTAGCTTTTTTTGAAACAAAAAAGTGCAATATAATTTCATATAAATGAGGTTTACTGACCCTAAATTATAGAAATGTTATTTGGTATTTGGTAGTTTGGTATTCATGAGTTGGTATTGAGTTGACTGACAATGTTGTGTTATGTTACGTTTTAAACAGTCAAACCAGACTGGGGTCAAACTTCACGATAGAGGAACACTGCATAGAGGGTTAAGTTTTCTCATGTTATATTATGTTGTGATGATAAAGTTGTATTGTAGTATTGTTTCAGCCTGAGGTAGATTCTTACCAGATCAATGACGTGTCAGGATCTATGTTCTCTTCTAGATCTTTCACTATTTTCTTTATCATTATTTATTAATTTAATTTAAGAGAGAGAGTGTGTTTTGTGTTCACCACCAGTTGTAAGTTGTGATCTGATCTGGAAATCAATATGCTGTTTAGATTGTGAAGAGAGGAATGACATAACCCTCTACATCACAGAGGAAGTCCCCTTTCTTTCCCATTTTTCATCTTCTGATGCTTTGCCATAAAAGTACTGTTATGCCACAATGTGGTTTTGGGTGAATTGTGGCTGTTAAAATTTATTGAGTCATGTAAGTAATTTCTCACTTCACGAGAAAATTTAATTAGCTGGGAGTTAGACGAAGTCAGGCAGTGCCAAACGATAACATCTGGGGCCACCACACTGAGCCTCTTTAGAAACCTGTGAATAACATCATGAAGACCCCATGTTAATGCAGTTTATAGTTCAAAAAGGAGAGGACCAAACACAACCTGTTGACATGAAATTGGAACATTGTTGTCATACATATGTATCATTGTATTCTGAAGATTTCTCTTAATCAGAACTAACAACCCCAGCTTGGACACACCTTTTGTACCATATTGTTTTAGGCCTGTGACTCCTTAAACAAGCTTTCATTTAAATTCAAAATCTCCTACTAGGTCATTTTCTACGACACAGCCAAGCAGATGTCTTTCACCGTAACACCCCTGTAAAGTTCAGGCAATGAAGCAAAACTCTGATTATGGATAATAACTGCCACCCTCTCAGGGGCAATATGACCAGGTCTTGCAGGACTTCTGAAAGTCGAGGCTTTCAGTCGTGACCTGTGATTCATGATGGAGAATGACAGCCTCCCTGTGTTTTATAGGGCAAGCTGACACCTGATTGGATGCTTAGTGAACCACTGTGTCACAGTTTAGAAAATAGAACCAAAGCATGGCATAGTTAAAGCTTGGTTTTCCAGTTATGACTTAAAATTTCTTCCCTTACTCATAATATTTGGACAATGTTTGCTAAAAAATATAATGTTTGAATGCTGGAAATCTAAAAAAAAGGAAGTGAGTGAGCGGGATTGTCCTTTAAATTACATCTATTTTATGTAACTGATTATATTTCTATGTGAAGGTATCTGTGCTCATCACATTTTTTCCATTTCATTTCCACATACTAAGAAAAGCCTCCCGTGCACATCTCTCTCTTTTCAGCGCCTTTCCATCACCACAGTCGCTGCCATTGGGAGCAATTCAGTTCCTGATTGGAACTCATGCCGCTGTAGACAAAAAGTAGTAAAATAGCTCATTTGGTGAGCCATTATTCGCTTCGACTCCCATTCTAAATGAAACACCTGGCTCAGAATGACTTCATTCATCTGAGTTCTCTTTAACTCTACAGCTGGCAGCATTTCACCTATTACAGTAAATATAAAGAGCAGAATCTCAGAGGGCATCCAGAGAGGAGAAAATGGTCACATCATGACTCCAAATACATGTCTATTTAAGATAGCTATGTTCACAAAAAGCAGTCACACTGCAAATACTTCAAAACTCTAAAAACACATCAGTTGTTCAGTTTAACATCGTTTCCAAAGGCAGCAGTCTCATTCAGCTGTTTTCAAGACTCTAATGTGGAAATGATTTGGTTATCCAGAAGAAACTGTAGTAATTAGAGCTGAAACTTTTTTTCACTATAACTGCATCCATCTATTTTTGAAACCACCTTTTTTCCCCTCACAAAGGGCTGGACCCATTCCCAGAATGCACTGTCAGAGAGTTAGGGTCCACCCTGGACAGGTCAAGAATCAGTGTCGCCGGATTCTTCTATATATCCCCCAAGCCAGGTGGGGGATGTATAGCCCCATTCCTGCATGGCATTCGCATGCTCTCCTTGTGTGTGGGTTCTCTCCAGCTTCATCCACAGTCCAAAGACATGCAGGTCAACTGGTGACTAACCGACTTGCCTATAGACGTGAATGTGAGTTTGAATGTTTGCTTGTCTCTGTTTGGCGACCAGGGTGTACCCCATCACTCACTCATTGCTAGCTAGGATTGGCTCCAGCCCCCATGACCTTGATAAAAATAAGTGGTTCTGGAAAAAGAAAGAATGAAAATAAAAAGACGCCGGCTTTAGATATTACATGTCATGACCCAAAGGTAGTGATAGCAGCGCGACACTGAAGCTTCGATACATGCTTCAAACCCTGAACTACAATTTCTTAGAACCACTGCTTCGAAGCTTGCTTTGATGCGAAAAAAAAACACGTCACATATGACGTCCAAAGCAGCAGCGGCTTCATTGCCAGAATGAATCACCTGACTCCAATCAGGCGATTCAGTGGCACTGCCTCGTCTCGATTCTGACAGGTGACAGGTTGAGACGCCTCTTTAAACTGGCAAAACCATTTTTATGCACACCAGCCTCATCAGTTCGTTGGGAGCAAGTGTTTTCAAAATGTGGAGAAATTGTGAGCAAAAAAAGAAACAAACTCAATCCAAAAGCTGTTGAAAAAATAATGTATCTCAATAAAAATCTTTGACTGCCCCTCACCCTCACCCTACATAATCACCCTCTGCCATAGTTACACAAGCCCAACCACCTAAACCTGTCACAACCTGTGTCAACCTGAACATAATCAGTCTCTGTGTGTGCGGGTGCGCATGTATGTAATTAAAAGCGTCCTGTCTACCAACTAGCCTGCCTAATTTGACTGCAGGCTGGCACTTCGCCAGGAGAGGTCACTGTAACTGAAGCTTCGAGTAATTAACCCATTTCCGAAACAATTGGCTCAAATGGTTCAGTGTAGAGTTGCACGATACCCACGGTATACTCGCCCAGGGCGCAAATGTGGCCAGGACCGGCACTGGTGACAACTCTAGTTCAGTGCTTCACAAAAGCTTCATTTGCCCATCACTACCCAAACGTCCTTAAAATCCTTGAAAGTCTGAGCATTTAAGGTAAATAAATGAAGGCCTTCAAAGTTTTTAAACATTTATAGATTTTGTGCAAGAATAGAAATTAAAGTTCATTCTTTATAAAGAGATGTTCCGATGGCTGCATGTGTGTCCCCAGTGAGCCTGGAAAGCCCTTGGAACCATCCTTCATTACACAGACCACATGTTAGCCAGGTAGCATACTATTGTTAGTTTTCTGGGTGCTACATTTAACATCCAGGTTAGTTTCCTGTGCTATTTATTCCCATAAAGTTTTCCAGAAGCACACACAAACACATGTATTGTTTTTGTATCTCTTATCTTTTATTTGAGGATTAGAAATCATGAATTTGTATCTAATTATGGTGTTTTTCTCACCACAGTATTTCCTGGTGCTGGGCAGTGACAAAGGACCCGAGCCTTGTTTCAGGATGTCTTTTATAGTGCCTGAGTAATCTGTAGAGCATGCTCAGTCCATTTTACTGAACCATACCAACCTATGGGGTTGAAATGGGTTTGTAAATTAATTTCTGGATTGAGGTCATGTGTGAATGCGTTGTGGACCACCTTTATGTGTGTAAATACATTTGGTAATAATGTTGGATATGGAAAATTACCTGTGGGGTTAAGTGATTTTAGGATTGATTCCAATTAAGGTGGTATGGTCCAGTGGGAGGGGCCAAGTCTTTAAATGGAGGGGTTCTACACCGCCTAGGGAGTCAGAGAAGGGCTGTGGGGCTGTGTAGACCTGGTGGTGTTTTTGGTTAGTACTAGTGATGGGTAAATGAAGCTTTTTGTGAAGCACTGAACCACTTGAGCCAATTGTTTCGAAAATGGGTTCATTACTCGAAGCTTCAGTTATGGTGACCTCTCCTGGCGAAGTGCCAGGCTGCAGTCAAATTAGGTTAGTTGGTGAACAGGAAGTTCACACGCACACTGGTTATTATGTCCTATTCACAAATGATCAATGTGTGTATTGTGTTACTGAGGAAAGTGATAGGAAAATATAACATAGGTTTAGGTGGTAAACCTATGACATAGGTGCGCTTGTGTAACAGAGGATGATTATGTAGGATGGGGGGCAGTCAAAGATTTTTATTGAGATACATTATTTTTTCAACAGTTTTTGGACTGAGTCGGTTTCTTTTTTTGCTGACAATTTCTCCACATTTTGAAAACACTCTCTCACAAGGAACTGATGAGGCTGGTGTACATAAAAATTGTTTTGCCAGTTTAAAAAGGTGAGGATAGACATTTTGATGATTTTGCCAGTATGCCAGTGGGTCTTCTGATTTGAAGCGGCGGATCAGTCATGTAGCGTTGCACCTCTACTGTAGCATCCTCTGTAGCATTTCTCGCCCTTCTCGCTTCAGATGCATCCCTGTCCAGTGTCTCCCAAAGGTTTATATCTGAAACACAGACATGACAGTAATCGGTACTGAAAGGTTTCAATTTGCATCGTTTTTTTTTTTTTTTTTTTTTTACATGATTTTATCAATTGACTCTCTCTAACATTACCCATGGATGATTGATTTTCAACATTTCCTGTTGCTGGTTGAGCTGATGTGGAGGACTCTTCTGTCAGTGTGTCAGGTGTGGTGTTCCTGATCAGTTGTGAGCATTGTGCCGTCAGCCGTTTTATTGATGCCTGCGCCTGTACCTGACTGTAGAATCCAATAGCTTTGAATCTGGGATCCAAGAGGGTCGAAAGGGTCATTGCAGTTTGGCTTTCCAAAGTGTCAAATCTGTTTTGCATAGCTGACACCAAGTTCTGTCCCAGTAGTTTGGCTGTGCTGTGGCTTATATTTCCCATTGTGTCATACATGTACAGCATTAACATTTTTGTCATTGGAATGACTTCTGACCCTGAAACTCTTTTCTCCTCAGAGTTCTATTGTTGCCTGGTAAAAGGGGGCAAGCAATTGCAGGCACGCAGCAGTAGTTTTATAGTCCTCGGATGACAGGTCTCACATCCGTTTTAAGCATTGCAAGAGCTGGTGGTGGTGGTGGAGGTGTTTGAAGCATCAGGAACGTGCTGTTCCAGCGTGTGTCCACCTCCTGAATAAGCTTCTTCACTGGCCGATTGAAATGCTCCTGGACTTCTCTGAGCTTCTCTTTGGCTGTTGTGTTTGTTTTAAAGAAAGTGACTACTTTACGTGCCCTTGTGCATATGTCATCTACACCAGGAGTTGCGTCAAGGGACTTCTTCACCACTAAATTTAATGAGTGTGCAAAGCAAAGAGCGTGCCTTACATTCAAACTCCTGACAGAGGAAACCATATTAACTCCAGCATCTGTCACAATTGAAGTTGCCTTCAATGCCCCATTGTTCCATGAGTGACCTTGTTGCAGCAGTGATGTTACTAGCCGTATGAGCTTCAGGGAAAGGCAGCACACCCAAAAGCACTGTGGCCAGTCTCTCAGTTATCCACATAATGGCCGGTCACTGCAAGATATGCGTCCATGTTAATGGAGGTCCACATATCAGCAGTCAGGCTCACAGCCTCTACTCTTTGAACGACCGATTTGGCCTTGGTCTTCTCCATCTCATATCTGTGGACCACCATGTTCTTTAGAGCCTGTCTGGATGGAAGAGTATATGTGGGATCCAGCAATGCCACAAACTCCTTGAATCCACAGTCATCCACTATGGAAAAAGGCTGTGAGTCGTTCACCACCATGTTCACTAGAGCCTCATCTAGCTCTCGCTTCCGGTCCACTAAGACAAATAAATAAAAGAAATAAGAAATAAAAAGAAAATGAATAAAAGAAAATAAGGATGTATGAGAAGTTGCATTTTAATGAAGCAGTCCTATGAGTCATGAAATTCAGTAATATCATATTGTGTTATAGCCTACCTTGATTTGTGTTCCCCTGGTTCACAGCAGCTCCATGCTTGGCAGTGAAGTGCCTAATCATGGAGACGGCATTCCCATGATACTTCAGTTCAGCTGAACACACCAAGCACCAGACCTGTAGAGAAAGCCATTTGTAAATAAAAAATGCAATTTGAGTTGATAATGCCATAGCCTAATGGCTACACTCAGTATACATCATTTTACTATAATGCTACTTAAAGATAGATCAGAGCTATATTTCTGTACTGAAGATTATTGTTGTATATGTAACTTTACTTTTCCTACGGTACTTATTAGATTATTAAACAGCCAGCGCACTTACCTTATCAGGAGCGATCAGATTGAAGTGTTCCCACATGTCAGAACAACCTCTCTTCCTGGCTGGCTCCATAATTATCCAAAACGCAATACAATAGCAACAACACTCAAATTCAAAACTGTCTCAACCTGTCAGAATGGAGACGAGGCAGTGCCATTCATTCACCTGATTGGACCGCGAACCAGTCAGGTAATTCATTCCGGCAACGAAGCAGTTTCTGCTTCGGACGTCACATGTCACATGTTTTTTTTCACACCAAAGCAAGCTTCGAAGCAGTGGTTCTATGGAATTGTAGTTCAGGGTTTGAAGCACGTATCAAAGCTTCAGTGTCGCGCTGCCGTCACTAGTTAGTACTGTGTAAATCTAGTTTTCTGAGGCATTTTGTGTTTTTGTTTGCTCACATTTCCATAGACGGTATTTAAAGGGCAATAAACTAGTGATGGGTAAATGAAGCTTTTGTGAAGCACTGATCCACTTGAGCCAATTGTTTCGGAAATGGGTTCATTACACGAAGCTTCAGTTATGGTGAAGTGCCAGGCTGCAGTCAAATTAGGTTAGTTGGTGGAAAAGACACTTAATTATGCACATGCACACTTATGTTCTGTTCACAAAAAAATAAAGATCAATGAGATGATAGATGTGTGTATTGTGTTATTGAGGAGAGTGCTGGGAAAATATGACAGGTTTAGGTGGTAAACCTATGAGATAGGTGTGCTTGTGTAACTATGGCAAAGGGGGATTATGTAGGATGGGGGACAGTCAAAGATTTTTATTGAGATACATTATTTTACATACAGTAAAATAACATACATTTACATACATACAGTTTTTGGACTGAGTCGGTTTCTTTTTTTGCTCACAATTTCTCCACATTTGGAAAGCACTCGCTCACAAGGAACTGATGAGGCTGGTGTGGATAAAAATTGTTTTGCCAGTTTAAAAAGGTGAGGGTAGACATTTTGATGGTTCTGCCAGTATGCCAGTGGGTCTTCTGATCTCTCAAGCGACGGCTCGGTCATGTAGCGTTGCCTCCACTGTAGCAGCCGCTGTAGAATTTCATTGCCCTTCTTGCTTCAGATGCATCTCTGTCCACTGTCTCCCAAAGGTTTATATCTGAAAGACAGATGATTTTGGCCTTTATTTGATAGAGACAGCTGAAGAGTGACAGGAATGTGGAGAGAGAGAAATGGGGAATGACATGCAGCAAAGAGCCACAGGTCGGATTCGAACCCTTGGCTGCCACGGCAAGGACTGAGCCTTAGCACATGGGGCGGCTGCTCTACCAACTGAGCTAAACAACACCCCTAATTTGTGTTTTTTTTTTTTTTTTTTACATGATTTTATCAATTGACTCTCTCTAACATTACCCATGGATGATTGATTTTCAACATTTCCTGTTGCTGGTTGAGCTGATGTGGAGGACTCTTCTGTCAGTGTGTCAGGTGGGGTGTTCCTGATCAGTTGTGAGCATTGTGCCGTCAGCCGTTTTATTGATGCCTGCGCCTGTATCTGATTGTAGAATCCAATAGCTTTGAATCTGGGATCCAGCAGATTTGAAAGGGTCAGTGCAGTTTGGCTTTCCAAAGTGTCAAATCTGTTTTGCATTGCTGACACCAAGTTCTGTCCCAGTAGTTTAGCTGTGCTGTGGCTTATTTTTCCCATTGTGTCATACAAGTACAGCATTAAAATTTTTGTCATTGGAATGACTTCTGACCCTGAAACTCTTTTTTTCTCCTCAGAGTTCTATTGTTGCCTGGTAAAAGGGGGCAAGCTATTGCAGGCACGCAGCAGTAGTTTTATAGTCCTCGGATGACAGGTCTCACATCCGTTTTAAGCATTGCAAGAGCTGCCCCCACTGACTGTCTCTCTACGAATAGGCGTTGAAGCATCAGGAAAGCGCTGTTCCAGTGTGTCCACCTCCTGATTAAGATTAGATTAGAAATACTTTATTAATTCCTGAAGGGAAATTGTGTTAAGGCTGCCAGCTATCTTGCTTGCGGAAACTATTTCTTAAGAAAATGCAGTTACAGGTAAAGACAATCACAAACACATATGACATTCTATAATGGATTGATTTACATGAGGCGTCTTTTTTGTTGGATCACATTACAGGAGAGAGATGGGGGGGCAACCCAAAACAGTATGACTAAAGGGCAGAGTGATTACAATACGTGGAGTCAGCCTTGCTGAATTGATATGATATTCTTTTGTTCATGGTGAGCTGTTTACACAGCTGTGTGTCCTTGGAGTGTCCAGTGTGGCAGAGCATAGACAAAACAAAGTAAACTGCAATGAAAAACCTCTGGGAGAAGAGAATAGCCAGGGACAAGTAAATGCAAGAAATCATTCCATTTTAAGGATTTAGGAAATCGGACATTTGAGTCTAAAACCTAATCCTGCATGCCCCCCAGCCTGGTATCGAAGCGTCGGGATGTCCACAAATTGATCACAGCTCTGGTCAAGCCTCCCCAGATCGGACTGCGGTGTCAAGTAACCGTTCCTCAATCTGTGTCACCTTCTGATGTAGCCCTTTCACCTGGTCAGCAACGGCTCCGCAATTAAGTTATTCACATGTTTTGAACGCTGGAAACAAATCTAGCTTTGAATAAAGAACAAGCTACTATCATTACACAAAACATCTTATTCCTGTTCTTATGCAAACATCTCCCCTGTGGAGCTTCTACACTCGAAATAGCTTATTGGCAGTGAAAGCTGTGGTAACAGTTCCAAGGTTTTTGGCCAGTGACAATGCAAAGCCTCACTTTGCACTTCTGACACATGACGGAGGTCTGTCCGTCCTGGCACATCCTGCATCGGCCTTTCACTGACAGGATAAGGAAGTGGTCAATCCCATCATACCTCATATCATCCACAGGCCTGGGGACTTTTGGCTGTTTGATTACTCTTGGTGGTGTGTTGTCTTCATTTCCTTTGGAGGGGCAGCCCCTTTTCTGCTTTTCAGGATAGATAAGTCCTTTGGCAACATCCAACTTAAAGTCCTTCAGACACTGATGTTTCTGACCCAGTGGGGCTGCATCACGATGATGGAGAAGCCAGGCATTATTGACAGCAATGTCAATAATCTGCCAAAATATAGCCAGGTACCATCGGTGGGACTTGGCTGGAGTGTGATACAGGGCAATCATCATATCAGCTAAATCTACTCCTCCCATGTGAGTCTTGTACTCAGATACAATCTTCAGGCATGGCACACTTATCATCTTCTTTTCCTCTTTGGAGTAGCTCCTCACTTGGCCAACAGGGTCGACAGAAGCACAGGAGCAAGCACAGGAGCAAGCTTTGCCTCATTGTCTACACGAAAGTCAAAGCTGCCTCTTCCTCTTCGTAGGAGGTCTCGATCTTCTTCCAATGTACAACCCATCAAGTGGTTATTTTGAATGGTACCCAAACTGCTGAGGCCCATAGACTCCTTTTAGATGAGTTATCAATATCAGGGATGTGAAAGTTGTCAGAATAGACAACGCAGTTGGAGAGGTTTCTGATGGTTCTGCACAGCTGCAGAACATTTCCACCTAACCCAAAGACAAGACAAACTCTTTGTCTGGACTAGCACCATTAAATGTAGACTTCCCTGTGTAAACCATGAAGTTGTACACAAAGCCAGACACACCATCTCGGACAAAGATCTTGAAACCCCATTTTTTTGGGTTTGCTGGGTAGATCCTGCCGCAGACTTCCAGCTTTTTTGCCTTTTGTATGACACCATCATTTCATCAATTGAGAATTGGTTTTCACTCAATTTTCACACACTTCCCCCTCATGTGGTCAAGTACAGGCCTTACTTTCAGCAGGCGATCTTCACTGGAGTCAGCGCTTGTGTTATCATGAAAGTGGAGCATCCTGGACAAACATTTAAACCTCTTGACTGGCATGATATCTGCCACTTTGTCATACCTAGTATCTCTTGCCCAGTAGTTTTCCACTGTAGGCATTTTCACTACACCCATGATCAACTTCATTGCAATGAACACTTTGATTTCAGAGGTATTAGTGTTGATGCTGCTTCCAATGAGCTGACATGAGTACAAGTTCGTCTGGTAAGCAAGGGTCTCAAAGATGTCCTCGTCAAAGAATTTGGAGAAATATGTTAGTGGAGTGGATAGCTCATCTGGTGCAGTGAAGCAACTTGGTGCAACAGTACACTGGTGCTCAAATTTCATTTTTCTCCACCTATTGAAAGGGGGGAAAAAAAATAAAAATCTGTGAAAAAACAGGCACCCCCTTCCCCCAATCACCAATACAAACCACCAAACTATTTCCAATTTTACACAAACTCCTGTGTGTCTGTGTGCGAGTGAGAGAGACTAACACACATGACCATACAACAGATCATGTTGCACCAAAATCACTGGATCTCTTACATAACAATTACTACTCTAATCATTACCTGTACATCTTCCCTCTTTTACTGTGGTTTGCTCCCTCTTCTGCCTCATCACTTGAGCTATCACTGAGCTGGTCATTGCTGCTGCTGTCCTGATTCTGGAACTCTGTATATAATTTATCTACCTCATCTTCTTCACTCGTTCCCTCATCTGAATCAGATGAACCATCAGGTGGTAACACAACAGATGCCACCACTCTCTTTCTTGTACCCTAGAAAGTACTGGTAGAATTTCCCTGAAAACATATGTACACTGGTGAATTAATCATGAATACACATTCAAGAGTAAAATGAAGTGTAATCAATATTTAACACCTTATATTATTGATTATCTGTAGAGAATAGGCTTCAAAACAAAAGTGTGTCTGAGAGTGATTATGCCTGTTTTTATACCCCTATCTAGGCAACGTATCCCCCAGGATACAGACATTCAGTGCCTGTTTATCAAAGATGTGTAAATATAATTCATTCTTTTTCAACAAGAATACATAAAATTATGCTTAAAGAACAATATTTAAAAAACAACCCCCCCCCCCCAAGGCAAGGCAAGGCAAGGCAAGTTTATTTGTATAGCACAATTCGTACACAAGGCAATTCATAGTGCTTTACAGAGGCAAGGAAAAACATTTGACATTAAGACAAGCAATAGCAATAGAAATAAAAAATTAAAAAGAGAAGAAAATTGAATTAAAAACATCAGAATGTCATTTAAAATTATTAAAATAGCAAATTTGAAAACAATTTAAAACAATAAACGAATCACTGGATTATGATTAAAAATTCTTTAAAAGTTCTTTAAAAGAGCTCAGCCATAAGCACGTGAAAATAGAAAAGTTTTTAACCTGGATTTAAAAGTGCTAAGAGTTGGGGCTGATTTCAGTCCTGCTGGTAGTTTGTTCCAGTTGTGAGCAGCATAACTGCTAAATGCTGCTTCACCGTGTCTGGTTTGAACTCTGTGCTCCACTATCTGACCTGAGTCAGTAGATCTCAGAGCCCTACTGGGTCTATATTCTACTAGCATGTCATTTATGTATTGTGGGCCTAAACCATTCAGTGATTTGTAAACTAGTAGCAGAACTTTAAAATCTATTCTGTGGCTAACTGGGAGCCAGTGTAAAGACTTAAGAACTGGGGTGATGTGTTCTGATCTCTTTGTTCTGGTCAGAACTCGAGCTGCTGCGTTCTGAATGAGCTGCAGCTGTTTGATACTTTTTTGGGGGAGTCCAGTCAAAAGACCATTACAGTAGTCAAGTCTACTGGAGATGAAAGCATGGATCAGCTTCTCCTGATCTGTTTGGGACATAAAGCCCTTAACTCTGGATATGTTCTTAAGTTGGTAGAAGGCTGTTTTGGTGACTGATTTTATGTGACTGTTGAAGGTCAGATCTGAGTCTATCAACACGCCAAGGTTTCGGACTTGGTCTTTAGTTTCTAGAGACAGTAACTCAAGGTGTTTACTGACAGCAACCCTCTTCTCTTTATTGCCAAAAACAATTACCTCAGTTTTTTCTTGATTTAACTGAAGAAAATTTTGGTTCATCCAATTTTTGACTTGCTCTAGACAGTTACACAATGACTCTATAGGACTGCAGTCATCTGGGGACAGCGCAAGATATATCTGTGTGTCATCTGCATAACTATGATAGTTGACATTAGAATTCTGCAGAATTTGACCCAAAGGCAGCATATATAGGCTGAACAAAAGGGGTCCAAGAACTGACCCCTGAGGAACCCCACATGTCATAGCCACTTGATCTGATTGATTACTTTCAATGGTCACAAAATAACTCCGCTCCTCCAAGTAGGACCTGAACCATTCTAGGACTGTTCCACGGAGTCCTGCCCATGTTTCCAACCTGTTCAGCAGTGTGCTGTGATCCACAGTGTCAAACGCAGCACTGAGATCCAGCAGGACCAGAACTGATACTTTGCCTGAGTCAGTGTTCAACCTTATGTCATTTAACACTCTAATAAGAGCTGTTTCTGTACTGTGGTGAGCTCGAAAACCTGATTGAAATTTGTCAAAAAGTCCACTGGAGTTCAAGTAATTACTGAGTTGATTAAAAACCACTTTCTCAACAATCTTGGCTATAAAAGGAAGATTTGAGACAGGTCTGTAGTTGGTTAACTTGAAAGTATCCAGCGTTCGCTTTTTTAAGAGTGGCTTGATGGCAGCTACTTTTAGGGGTTTAGGAAACGTGCCTGATTGAAGTGAGCAATTTATTATTTGCTGCAGATCTGTTTGGACAGATTTTACAATAGCTTTAAAAAAGTCAGATGGCATTGTGTCAAGACAGCATGTCGATGATTTAAGATGCTGAACTGTTCTATGTTTTTTTGATCAACTGTATTAAATTCTGACATCACAGTTGATTCATTCCTAGGCGGTTTTAGGGATTGCGTCACTTTATCATTTTGTAGATTTGTGTTGATATTTAACCTTATAGATTTGATTTTTTCATCGAAAAAGTGAGCAAATTCATTGCATTTTTCTTTTGAAGAGAGTTCTGAAACTATCTCTTTTGGGGGGTTTGTAAGCTTATCAACTATAGCAAACAGAGTGCGAGTGTTGTTGTTTTTATTAATAATTTTAGAGAAGTGTTGCTGTCTAGCCTTGATTAACTCATGGTTGAAATTACTGAGACTTTGTTTGTAGAGGTCGTGGTGAATTTGGAGTTTAGTTTTTCTCCATTTACGCTCTGCTTTCCTGCATTCTGTTTTCAATGCCTTTACCATCATAGTGTTCCTCCATGGTGATCTCTGTCTACTCAAGGTCATCTTAGTTTTAATAGGTGCAACAGCATCCATGACATTTGAGATTTTCCAGTTGAAATTATCCAGGAGTTCATCAACTGTCTCTGCGCTCACAGTTGGTGACATTGCTATAGCCTCCATAAACTTAGCACTAGTATTCTCGTTTATGTACCTTTTCCTAACAGACACAGAGGTTATCTGAATGTTTGGAATTATCTGTAAGTCAAAGAACACACAGAAATGATCAGAAAGAGCCAAGTCCTTAACAACAACAGAAGAAATGTCAACACCTTTAGAGATAACCAGATCTAGAGTGTGTCCCCGAGTGTGTGTGGGCCCTTTGACGTGTTGGACAAGGCCAAAGGTGTCAAGTAGAGAACAGAAGTCTTTGGCATTAGTATCCATGTCGTTGTCTATGTGAATGTTAAAATCCCCAGTTACGATAAAAAAGTTGTAGTCAGTGCAGATAACTGACATCAGATCAGCAAACTCATCAATAAATTTTCCTGAGTACCTTGGTGGTCTATAAATGATTAGAAAAAGGACTTTTGGATCACCCTTCATTAAAAAACAGAGATATTCAAAAGAACTAAAATCACCAAATGTAATGTCCTTGCACTGAAATACTGATTTGAAAATGGCAGCAACACCCCCGCCCTTCTTGCCATTTCGACTCTTACGCATAAAACTGTAATTTGTTGGCGCTGCCTCATTAAGAATGGTAGCACAACTACATTCAGTCAGCCATGTTTCACTAAGAAGTAAAAAGTCTAGATTATAGGTCATAATCATGTCATTTACTATCAGTGGTTTGTTGGCTAGTGATCTGATATTGAGTAGGGCTATCCTTGTGGGGATAACAGGAGACACTGGTAAGTTTCGTGGTTGACATGCTATACTCAGTAGATTGGCAGATTTAAATGAACCCTTTTTATTTCTCATCAGTTTAACCACTTTTCTGTTACCTGTAATCACAGGGATTGAGAAGGGTATCTGAACTCCATAGGGCCCTGACTTTTCCTGGTGAAGATTATTTATAGCAGTATTGCAGCCTGGACCCGGCACATATCAGTCAGACTCACAGATATGATGATTCAAAGGAGGTGGGGGGGCTCTGTGACTTTTAGTCGAGGGTTGTTTCCGAGGTGGAATAGGTGGGGCTGGACGGTGTGGTAGCTTAAGGGGGGAAAATAGGGGATTTTGGCATGGTGTTAATTGGATTCCCATATTGACAAGACTCTTCATCCTGTCGGTGAAATCCAGAAGTGGAGAGTCGTCCAGACTGAATGGAGAGAGTTGGGGGCTGGGTGGGGTCTGGGGGGGCGGAGGTTGAGTGTCCCCTGTTGGGGCTGGGGGAGACTCCACTTGTTGGGGTGAGAATAATGATGTTGCCGGTTCTTTCTGGGTCTGCTGTCCTCCCTGTTCAGTCCTAATCTCAGCGCCCTCACCAGAGCGCCGCCTTATCTGTTGTTTTGGATTGTCTTGTCTTTGGTCCTTGGCAGTGGCTGCTGGTGTCTGACGCAGAAAATAAAAAATGTTGGAGCTTAGCAGCTGTACTCCTGATTTGTTAAGGCAAAATCCATCTGCCTTAAAGAGGTGCCTGCGTTCCCAAAAGATGTTGAAATTGTCAATAAAGTTTATTGATTGAGTAGCACATGTATCTTTGAGCCATCTGTTTAGCATCATCAGCCTGCTGAATCGCTCATCTCCTCGCCGAACTGTTGGTAGAGGTCCACTGAAAAACATCTCATTTTATTAGGCATTGGACTCTCTTCATCAGATCAACAAAGTCCCGTTTTAATACCTCCGACTGTTGCTTCACAACATCAAGGGCTCCTGTGTGTGTATGATGAGTGATTTAACTGTTGGATGATCAGTACCAATCTTCAGGATCTTCTTTGAAATATCAGACACCATATCTTTGGTAAAACAGAGTACTTTGGTGTTTTTCTTGCTGCAAAAGCGTTTTATCTCACCCACAGCTCCGTCACCCACTATCAGAGTTTCAGGCCCAGTCGTTAGCTCTTTCTGTGGCCTTTTAGCATATGATTTAGCTTCATACCTTTCTCTTGTGCTGGAAGATGAGCTTTCTTTTGGGGAGTCAGGATTTTGGGAAAGTGGAGCAAATCTGTTCTCTAGTAGAATCCCTGTGTCTTGGGGCAGTTTGCTCTTTGTTTTTGTTGTACTTCCAGTCCATGGTTGTTTTCTCCTTGGTAGCGGGGTTGAAGATGCATTCCTGTTTGATGGCAGTGCAGGCCACTCAGTGTCATCATGAGTCTCCGGGTGCTGGGTTCTGCCTGTTAACCGTCTTCCCATATCTGAGGGAGGCAATTTGTGATGCCTGGGCTTTGAGAGTTCCAGAAAGGAGTTGTTGATTTAGTGGCATTTACACCTGGCTCCTGCTGCATCTTTGTGGTGCTAATTAGCTTTCTGTTAGCCTGCTTTTTCTCACTATTTTGGGACAGTGGCAGAGTGGTTTCATTCCCATATTGTCCATTTACCTCCACGTTCACTTCGAGCCGATGAATTTTAGTTTCCAGTACTGCTATCTTCTGGAGCAGTTTGTGGTAATCATCCGTGGAAAAGGGAGGCATCTTGCTGCTAATTAGCTTTTGTTAGCTGAGCTCCTCAGTCCCAGTCACGATAGTGCAGGCTTGTGCTGCTGATAGGCCACGCTCACAAAATAAAACAGATTAAAATAAAAGTGGCAGTCTTCGGTAACTAAACTCCCAGTGATATAGGTATCCAGGATCCGCTTTTCAAAAAATTGTTTGCAAAAGGAAAGGATTACAATAATAGAAAAAACAGTAAAGCAGAGTAAAGCGGAGAGCAAAAGAGTGAAGCGTCTGCACTCAAGTAAGGTCAGTGAGTAATTAACAAAAACATAATTAATTAACAAGAAAAATAACAACTCTTACCTCATAGCCAGTGTCTCTGTCCACGTAGTGACGGTTTTCAGGTGTAACTATTATTTGAATTTTGTTTAGTTTTTTGGGGTGCCAGCCAGGGCTCAGCCTGACAGTTTAAAACTAGTTGACCTCTCATGAAAACCACACAAAGGGTGCATAAATCTAAATGACAATTCATACAACCTTAAATCAACTACTAAACAAAACAAGATACCACTTTTCTTTCAAAAAAATATATATTTATGCCACAAAAAACCCCAAAACAATGTCCACCTCAGTTCAACTTTAGTTCTCAAGAGTTGAGTTCAGTATCAACAAAAAACAACTGGCTTCTTTTTCAGTTTATTTCCAGCGAAAAATAGGTTCACCAAAAAAACACTAAATCCTCCGATAGAAAAAGGGAAGGTGGGGGGGGGACTACTATTTTATATTCCTGGCCGACACATAGGGACTCCTCCGTCATGGAAAACCAAACATCCTTCGAGGGTCTGATCTGCTCCAGGATGGATGCATAAGGGAAACGAGGGACTAAGCTGCCTCAGTACTTTATCTATAATCTCTGCAGTGTGCGGGCCAAACACCCAAAGTGCGCCGCCATTTTTGTTTACGTCACTTTTAATGGACCGTCACACCTGTTGCTAGGCGACCAGGGGGGTGATCACATGGTCAGAGAGGGGTTGGCTCGTTATAGTAGGCTGCCATTTTGGAGTTGGACATAAATGTATCAGTTTAGTTTTGAATGCTGCCATGGAGTCCCATGACTTGGGTACTTGACCCACCCCTCCCATAAAACTTCTCATGATATTAAGTGCAGATACTTAATGCCCCTCCCCCCTACAGCCTGCCAAATATCTGTATCCCCCAGGATACAGAAACCATTTAGAAAGTGACTACTTTACGTGCCCGTGTGCGTATGTTATCTACACTAGGAGTTGCATCAAGATACTTCTTCACCACTAAATTTAATGACTGCGCAAAGCAAAGAGCATGCCTTAGATTCGAACTCCTGACAGAGGCAACCATGGCTCAGAGGCAGAGCGGGTCGTCCACTAGTCAGATGATCGGCAGTTTGATCCCCGGCTCCTCCGGTCCGCATGTCAAAGTGTACTTGGTTCAGCAAGATGCTCCCGAATGGGGAGCAATATCTCCTCAAACTGAGCAGTTGGCAGCCAATGCCATCAGTTAATGAATGTGAATGAGGTGAATGAGATGTGTAGTGTAAAGCACTTTGAGTGGTCGGAAGACTAGAAAGGCAAATAAGTACAGTCCATCTGTCACAATTGAGGTTACTTTGCCTTCAATGCCCCATTCTTCCATGGGTGACCTTGTTGCAGCAGTGATGTTAAAGCACTGTGGCCAGTCAGAGAGTCATCTACATAATGGCCAGCAATGCGTCCATATTAATGGAGGTCCACATATCAGCTGCTACTTTAGCCTTGGTCTTTTCCATCTCATATCTGTGGACCACCATGTTCTTTAGAGCCTGTCTGGGTGGAAGAGTATATGTGAGATCCAGCAATGCCACAAACTCCTTAAATCCATGATGGAAAAAAGCTGTGAGTCTTTCACCACCATGTTGACAAGAGCCTCATCTAGCTTTCGCCTCCGGTCCACTAAGACGGATGAATGAAAAAAGAAAATGAATAAAAGAAAATAAGGATGTATGAGAAGTTGCATTTTAATGAAGCAGTCCTATGAGTCATGAAATTCAGTAATATCATATTGTGTTATAGCCTATCTTGATTTGTGTTCCCCTGGTTCACAGCAGCTTCATGCTTGGCAGTGAAGTGCCTAATAATGGAGGAAGTATTCCCATGATACTTCAGTTCAGCTGAACACACCAAGCACCGGACCTGTAGAGAAAGCCATTTGTAAATAAAAAATGCAATTTGAGTTGATAATGCTATAGCCTAATGGCTACACTAAGTATACATCATTTTACTATAATGCTACTTAATAAAGATAGATCAGAGCTATATTTCTGTGCTGAAAATTATTTTTGTATGTAACTTTACTTTTCCTGCTGTACTTATTAGATTATTAAACAGCCAGCACACTCACCTATCAGGAGCAATCAGACTGAAGTGTTCCCACATGTCAGAACAACCTCTCTTCCTGGCTGGCTCCATAATTATCCATAACGCAATACCAACAAATCGATAGCAATAACAACAACAACACTCCTACTACAGCAACCCACAAATGGTGTGGTGCATTGTTAGAATGGTTATAAAGTGTTGAAGGCGCTCAAATTCAAAACTGTCAGAACCGAGACGAGGTAGTGCCACTGAATCACCTGATTGGACCGCGAACCAGTCAGGTGATTCATTCTGGCAACAAAGCAGTTTCTGCTTCGGATGTCATGTCACATGGTTTTTTTTCGCACCAAAGCAAGCTTCGAAGCAGTGGTTCTATGGAATTGTAGTTCAGGGTTTGTACGTATCGAAGCTTCAGTGTTGCGCTGTCATCACTATAAACCACTTCATCTTTTTCATCAAATGGACTTGGTGTTGCAACCTTTTATCGACATTTTAAGGTTAAACTATACCTTTTCTAGTCGGCCTTCCGGCACACTACCCTCACTCTAGGTCTGAGTGTGACATTTCAGGGCAGTGGTTGGATGGCCAACCAACAGGTCCCTAGAGGGGGCCAAAGGAAAATACGATTCCAGTCAGCCTTCTGGCACACTACCCTCACTCTAGGTCTGAGTGACAAGCAGAAACAACTCATCATTGGTTTTGATGGAATTAATTGTCAATAAAATATAGAATATTACCACACCTATCTTTTCATGATGCTGATTGTTAAAAAAATATTTTCAGTGTTCAGACAATTACATGCCAATCCAAGCCGTAGAACTGAGAGTCATGTAGCCTGGTTTAAAAGTACATATCACATTTTAGATTTTTCCCGTAGACAAAGAGTGACTATAGCTACACCCACCTCGCAACTCTATTCTTGTCAATGGAATCCAGGCTTTGATTGGCTCTTTGGTGGCACTTTTTCTGGACCAGTGTCAATATCAACCAATAACCACAGCTGACACAGAGTGTATGCAGGAATCCTTTCAGTCTTTGTCTTTGGTGTTCTACAGTAATTGCTCTGTTTTTGCTTAGCATTAATGTCCTCCGCTATAACACATGTAAATGCTTTCATGAACTGGGAACATGTTGGAACACCACTGTATGAACTGATTATGGAGAATGCTAAACAGGGCTTTAATTTACATTAAATGTTGTTTGAATGACAGTTAGGATGACACCACAAGCAGCGGTCTTCTACAATGCACTGCGTTCATTGTGCAACAGACTTCTTCTACATGTAGACTATCACTGCATTTATTCTACTTCTTCATACTTTACATTCAAAGCACATCCCGTTGTGTTTGGCAAAAAAATGAGAAAATGAACGTGCGATTCCCTGTGTTACAGCACAGTCTGTTCATTAACAAGCATTATTCATAACAGCGTTCTTTCAACTGCGTTGTCAATCAATATTTCCCAACTCGAGAGGATTTAAGAAATTTCTGTTTCTGTCGAGTCTTCGCCATAGTGTTGTCAATTAAAGGTCAACGAAACAACAACTCTACCAATATATTCCTTAAACAGGTAAACAAGGAGGCAGTCATGTCAATCTGTCAGGGCTGCACCTCTGCAGGATTTTGTGGATTTGTTTGGTTGAGATAATTTGGTGTTTTCGTGTCGATTCCATGATGTGTGGTGTTTTTTAGCTCAGTTCCACTTTTCCACTAGCACGACTTTTCTCGTGCTGCTTCTCATATCTGTCAAAAACCGGGTTCTGCTTTGAACTACCTCTCACCTGGACGAGTGGCCACCTGCTACCCCTGGCTGAGCAGCCCAGACACAACTTCATCTCTGTGTTAATGGCTGATGGCAGCCGGTGTGCCTTGCCGTGTCACCCAAGGGCCCAGCGGATGGGAGTGAATGGGTGTGAAAGTGGAGATGGTTAGCACTTCCACATCTGTCAGCTGGGGTTGGCAGCTCACACCTAACACTTACGTAGATGGAGAAAGGTGATGGCAATGAGTGCATGGGAAGAGGAAAAAATTGACAGGTGATGTGTCATGCATTTATATTGTTTACATTTAGAACTGCTATTTGAGTGCTAGGACTAATGGAGAAGAGTTGGAAAATAGAAAATATGTTGGTAGGTGACATTTTTATACAACTTTGCAACTATAATGTATCAGTTATATCTGACCTGGGTGGTTACGTGTATAGTGAACCTTTTAGCTGTTTTAAAGTTTCTGTGAAACAGAAAGCAGAGTGCTATGAGCTTCCACATATATGCACTGTAAAAAAACGTCTGTAAATTTTATGGTGAAAAACAGCCAAACCACAACAGTAAAAGGCCTTAAAATATGCCATCAAATATTACGGTATTTTACTGTACAATTAACAGTCTCTAATATAACATACTATTATATTTACCTTAAAATGCCATAAATAAATGGTGTGAACATTTTACGGTGTTTTGCTGTCATGGTTTGGCAGTTTTTCACTGAACTCTAGAGACATTTTAAAATGTGTGTTTAAAAAAAAAAACCTTAAACATGAAAACAGTACAAACAGCCTTTTACCGTAATATTAGAAAAAGTTATACTGTATTTATTACGGTAAAATTCTGGCAACCACAGCTGCCAGTTCTACCGTAAAGCAGATTGTTTTTTTTTTATTAACAGTGTGTTACCTGTAAAAACAGACAGATAAGTAACTGATGTTTACAGTAGCCAGGTGTTTTTTTGTTTTGTTTTTTGCCAGGTTTGGCTCCTGACATCCTGCGGTTGAGTCATTTTGGTTAACTACACGGTTGACTGAGCTAAGGTTAGATAGTTAGTTAGCGGTTTGTTACTTTGTGATCTTTAAATCAGTAAAGTCTGTGAATTACTTCAGTAGTATGTTATTCTCTGTTGGTCTCAAAAGCTCAGTTCTGTTGCCAGTAGTTAATTAGCTGTTAGTTACTTTAGCAAGTAGTTAGGCTAAACCTATCTGTCCATCATAAACTGTGCAGATCACAGAGAGCTGAAGCTGAGCAGCTGGAGGACATCAGAGGGAAAAACATCAAACATATTGTATAAAATCTGATTCAGTTTCACCAAAATCACTGAATAAAGTTCTGAAGTTGTGCTTTTGTACAGTAATCTGTGAGGCCCGGCCACAGATGACTGTAGCAGCCCACAGTCACTCATAGACTGGATCAAACAGGAAGCACTCCACTCAGTGGCGTCATTGGATGTAAAATTAGTACAGGCCAGGATGCAGGATGAGTCTCTATCATTTATCAGGAAATGACAAATTTTAAAATACCATGAAGAATACGTGAAAATACTGAAAACATGACTTTGCGGCAGTGTTGGTCCAGATACTGGAGGATAGGTGTAGGTGGTGATTGAAACACTCTCTCTCTCTCTCTCTCCTTATCCTCTCTTTTCCAAAAAGAAGGAAAAATTATGCTGGCTACATAACATGCAAAAAATGTGCAAAGCCCTCTCTAGACCCAGTATTTAGTTTGTCCATTATGTGCTACTGTAGAAACATGGTGGTTCAACATGATATAAAAGACTTGTTCATTCATCCATCAGGTAACAAAAATATGAAGATTCTTTTTTTCAGGTGATTATACAGTAATGAAAACATAGTTATGAATATTATGTTAGTTCTGTCATTCTGTAAATAGAGCTGCCTAAATCTGACACACTGGGCCTTTTAACATTTCTGTTTCAAATTGTTTACTGAAGTGCTATACTGAAAACACTGTTGGTGATGTTGGATAAAAAAATAAAATAAAAAAGACTTCCTGAAGGGTCAATAGATGGATTCATTTTTGTCTCTCACATTTATAAATGAGTCTTGTTTTTCATTGAGGCTGATTAGAACAGAAAAGTCTGCATGGTGCTGACACACTGGATCATTTTTTGTCAAATAAAGTTAAGTCTGAAATATCCAGTTCACACTTGGTTTGGGCTTTAGAACGGTTATTTAATCGATGGTGACACTTTTAGCGCATTTCCTTCTCCTCCATTAAGCCGGTTCCATTGATCCTCCTGACACACACTGACATTAAAGTTTGGTTCACATTTTTCTGCTGACTCACACACCTGCTCTCTGTCGAGCCTTTGTCTTTGGTGGTAGTCAGTTTCCTGCTTTACGGGAAGTTTATCTAAACACTGTTGTTGCTACAGAGTTGTTTTGTAGAAGCATGTGTGCACTACAGATGATCTTACCCAGAGCAGAAAGTTACAGTTCAGGGCGTACGAATCACCTTTCACCTGATTACAAGTCAGTGTAGCATCAACATGATTTAAAATCTGTTATTCTGTGGTAGAAAGGTTACACAGTGTTGCTTTTAACTTCGGGTCAAAATCAGTATCACTCATGGATTTCTTCCTGGAACAGAAATGAAGTGGGGTGATCCAATCCATTCAGAGACAAACTAATTCCAATAGCTTGTCAAAAGTCTAAAATGCACGGATTAAAAAGTGCCTCTTACAACTAATTATGTCTGGAATCTTGTGTTCAAGCATTGCAGCTTTCACTTCCTCACTTCATGAAATGAATGCCTTTTTGCATGAAGTGAGTCCAAGGCAGTGAATCTTGCCTTTTTCTCCTTTTTTGGGGCTTATGACTGATTTGAAACAGCCTTGAGTTAGAATAAGAAAATGAATTACCCTTCTCCAGCTCTCTTTCTCTCTCTGTCTGTCTTTTTTAATTCTCTGTGTTTGTGAGGTTGTTTTTACATTTCCACCATTCCACATTTACAATGACCTGCAGGTTAGACTCTGTTCAGGTCTTTCAAACTAAATAAGACATTCTTTTCCGACGGCAATGAAGGACAGGTAGCATTATGTAATTACAGAGAACGTGCGTGGGTGTGCACGTGTCTGTATGTTAGGATAATACAATTCACCCGTTCCAACTGCAGTATTTAGCATCAGTACAAACTCATCACATTCCTTACGTGATTCAGAGACACTTGAGTGATCGCGTTCTCATTGATTTGTTTGAACTTAACTGAGGCAGAGGAACACTTTGCTTTGTGACCACATACAACCCACAGATGAACATGACAAACTCATGGCTCTGTGCAGTAGTGGATTATGGTGACCATGGACTCTACAGTAGCAGAAAAAAGCGAACTTAGTAACTCAGTAACTACCAAAAATGCCAAACTTTTCTATATGAACTTGGAGTAAGTTTCATTGTTTAACTTAACTGTGCTCTAACACTGTTCTCTCACCCCCATACAGGTCATGAACTTATCAGAGATCAAATAAATGGCCCAGCAGCCCTGCTAACTTTGTATTTGATGATAGAAATCACCTCCTCCTCATGGGAGCTTCTTGGATGCATTCACACTGTATGAACTATCTAACCAGCCTAAGATGGTAAATGGACTGTACTTATATATCTCCTTTCTAGTCTTCCGACCACTCAAAGCACTCTATACTACATATCTCATTCACACACATTCATACACTGATGGCATTGGCTACGTGCAAGGTGCCAACTGCTCATCAGTTTTTGGGAGCTAAGCATTCATACACATTCATGCAGCCTTCGGGAGCAACTTGGGGTTCAGTGTCTTGCTCGGGGATCTGAGCCGGGGATCGAACCACCGATCATCTGATTAGTGGACAACCCGCTCTGCCTGTGAGCCACAGATGCATCAAGTGTAAATGGTGAGTTAGTTCCATGCTCCTGGCTCACTGGGATAGCATGGTCAAAAAAATTGGCCTGTCCACATGTGAAAAAAGCCTGTTAAGAGGAAATATTGATGTGTGGTGTGAATATCTGTTTGGTGCTGGGCAGGTAGTGTACAGTGGGTTTATCTGAGCTTTCCTCTGAAAACAGCAGCCACCTACTGCTGGAAACAATACTGATGAAGACTCAAACAAACAGCAAAGTTGCAGAGCATAAAAAAAAAACGGCTGAAAAGATGCTCTAGAGATGATGATCCAGTCAAAACTAAAACATTTAGTTCAATTAGAAGAGACTGCATTCTGATGCAGCAAATATTTGATTGACTCATCTCAGTAATGATGAGAACTGTGACGAGTCTTTGGGGATTTTAAGTTCTCTTAATTGACTGACTTCTTGCACAAAGTGTCACATTACCTCCCCCTGCTCTGAGTCAAAAGTACAGCAATGAATAATTAGGAATCTTTTTTTGGGGGCTTTTTCACCTTCATTTGGTAGAAGCTGCTGAAGGCAGACAGGAAGGTGGTAAAGGATAAGGGGGACAACCTGCAGTTAAGGGCTGCAGGTTGGTAATAAACCCTGGTCTCTGCAAAAAAGGACTTTGCCTTAGTACCTTGGACACATGCTATACCGGGCAAGGTAATGGGTTTCCCCCGACCAAGCAGCGACCTTCTATGCCGGAGTGCCAAAAACTGTAGTTCCTCAAACTGCCACATGAGGCTGGCTCCAGATCTCCATAAGTCCCCATTTTCAAATTCATGTTCCAACTTCACAGCAGAAGTAAACATGTTTACAGCCTGGTACAAAAAACAGTTTTGGTCTCTGTAGCTAATTTCCCTGTTCATGACAACTGTACTGAGGGAATTTATTTATAGACAACTGACCTGTTCAAATGATATTAAGACTTATATTAAGCCTCCAGGCCACAGATGATCCATGTTTTCCAGATTTTGAGCTTCACAATGTATCTTCTCATTTCGGCTTTTCTCTTCAGGGGTCGCCACAGTGAATCAGTTGCCTGTATCTAACCCTGTCTTCTGCATCCTCTTCTCTCACACCAATTACCTTCATGTCCTCTTTCACTGCATCCATAAACCTCCTTTTTGGTCTTCCTCTAGGCCTCCTGTCTGGCAGTTCAAAACTCAGCATCCTTCTACCAATATATTCACTATCTCTCCTCTGGACATGTCCGAACCATCTCAGTCTGGCCTCTCTGACTTTATCTCCAAAACCTCTAACATGTGCTGTCCCCTCTGATGTACTCATTCCTGATCCTATCCATCTTGGTCACTCCCAAAGAGAACCTCAGCATCTTCATCTCTGCTACCTCCAGCTCTGCCTCCTGTCTTTTCCTCAGTGGCACTGTCTTTAGACCAAACAACATCGCTGGTCTCACCACAGTTTTGTACACCTTTCCTTTCATTTTAGCTGAAACTCTTCTATCACACATCACACCTGACACTTTTCTCCACCCGTTCCAACCTGCCTGCGCACGCTTCTTCACCTCTTTTCCACACTCTCCATTGCTCTGGACTGTTGTCCCTAAATACTTAAAATGCTCCACCTTCTTTATCTCTTCTCCCTGTAACCTCACTCTTCCACTCGCGTCCCTCTCATTCACACACATGTACTCAGTCTTGCTGCGGCTAACCTTCATTCCTCTCCTTTCCAGGGCGAACCTCCACCTCTCTAGCTTCTCCTCCACCTCTTCACAATCTATACAACAGCATAAACAGTTAGCACACACACACGCGCGCACATATACATAATGTACATATACAAGATGACGCTACCAACTATAATAGTTTATTGTCTTCTTTATTACAACTGAACATAGGATCACTTTTGCCACACCCTGAGATGGTGTAAGATGACCCCCCAGTTTCCAGAACAAAATTGTGGCGCCGTGCAGAAAATATCTCTAGATCTAGAGTGATGAAATCTAAGGTTGATCTCGGGTGGATTCTATTGATGGGAAATCAATAAACTAAATTATGTTTACCGATTAAACTGCTTCATGCATGTAATGATAAAGACAAAAGTACACTTACAAAGAAATTATTGAGCTTTGAGCAGAAATCCTGTGATTTAGTGTCACCGTTTGGAGGCTCTGTGTGAGCAGCCTGTCACAGACACATGATTCACGGTTTTAGAGGTTAGGCTACATTACCTGTAATACTTTCAGACAACAGTGGCTCTTAGAAATGCTTCACGCACTGTGGCTTTGAACTACATTTCCTTGTGCTGCAGACACACAGGACAGAGCACTGCATGTGGTCCAGTGTTGTGATTAACCTTGTCTGGATTTCACATATTGTCGAGATTAGATTCTCTGGATTGCCTTTGTACTGTAGCTGTGAAGCCCGAGGAGAAAGATCAATTCTGTATGTGTCTCCAACACTGGAGTTGATAAGAAATCTCGACAACTGAAGAGATCGACTTGCAACGTGAACATTTTTTATTATTATTTTTTGCTTTAAATGTAGATAAAAGGTAATATACTGTAAACAGGATGCATTCATAGCCTTGTTCTTTCTATGAGTAAAGAAGGAAGAAATTAAAGTCAAATAAACTCAGCTAATACTAAAATATGTGTGTAGTGGTGTCCCTGTGGCCTGGTGGTTAAGATGCATCACTCAGTTGTAAGCAGGAACCTTTGTGACATGGCGTAACTCTCTCTCACTCCCCGTGTTTCCTGTCTTAATCTTGTCACTATTTGATGGAGGCCAAACTGTAACAGTAAAATAAGTGCATGCTGTATAAACACCGCCCGTTAAGCAGCAGCAGATCCCTGAGGTTAACCATATTGATATTTGAGACCAACCCTGCAATACCAATAAGAACATCTGCTAATAATATACAGCCTGTGATAACAACAGTATATAAATAAGAATGTATCTAAGGTCACTGGAAGCTGTGTTTTGGTCTCTGTAGCTAATTTCCCTGTTCATGACAACTGTACTGAGGGAATTTATTTATAGACAACTGACCTGTTCAAATGATATTAAGACTTATATTAAGCCTCCAGGCCACAGATGATCCATGTTTTCCAGATTTTGAGCTTCACAATGTATCTTCTTCTCCTTTCGGCTTTTCTCTTTAGGGGTCGCTGTACTCAGGGTGAATTTATCTACAACTCACCTGTTCACATTATATTAAGGTTTAAAGTTATGCAGAATTAAGAGCGTGGATGTTTTGACTGACTCCACCCACCATCCATGTCTTTGCATGTTGTTAGATTACCCTGCCAAGATGGTGACAACCAGAGCAACCACACTGTGCTTCACAACGGAGTGATGTCACAGATACGACGTCCATAATTTATACTATCTATGGTACATAGTAGTGTAATGTTTGTTTACCTTGTCGATCTTGTTGTTGTTTTTGGCTGTATTTATGCCATCAATCTCGAAACCCATCAGCCATCGTCTGATCATGGTTTAGCCTCTCGGGAAAACATCCAGTGGATAGCAGGAAAACAGACACCGGTTACCCGGGCCAAGACTTCACTGTGGTCTGATTAGCAACTTGAGAAATATGAGAGACTCATTAATCAGAGATCTGCATATGAAGCAGATACACTTTTAAAAAGCTAAATCATCATAAGATGATAGCTGATGGGTTCTGAGATTTCATTTCAACCAATATGTTCAGCCTTTGCTGCCTGCTATATCTGTTTATAGAGGTTATGTAAAAGATAATAACCTGTTCACATACTGTCAGGTATTTTTCCATGATAATGCCACCTGTTCACACCATGTGCTGTCACTCATGACCTGTGGTTGCCCACTCACTCGCGGTTGTGAGGTGCACAGTCCCCTTTTCCTTGGCTTTTATGCAAATCAGGTTTAAATAAAGTTCAGACAAACTCATGGTTCAGCAGTCATATTCCATTAAAATACACACCACTGAATTCAGAGCTGAGCTGATGCAATTGTAGTCTATACGATGACACAGAATGGCTGAGCTCTTACAATGCAGAGGCTAAACAGCTGCTGTGTGGGGCTGCATGGCTGTTCATTTGGAAGGTGACAGCGATGTGTGGACTGAAATAAAGGAGATCTCACTTTAACATCTCTGACGAGATTTAAGTATCCACCCCACCTCCTTCCTCTAGAGGGAGGAGTAAGTGCCCTTAGAATCATCAAATAATGTTTTATTTAAGGAGGGCTTTTTTTTAAACTCAATGAAATCCTCATCAAACAACACACAATAACAGATTAAAAGCACCTCTGAAATGGTGAGTTTCATTTTCCCAGGTCTGGTGCTTGAGTCCTGAATGGTGGATACAGGAGGTTGGCATCAGGGTTCACCTCTTGTGCTGCTGTGTGATAAAATAGTCATACAGTGCATTCAGTGCTGGTTCAAATCTATCTTTGATTTTCCTTTTGTGTGCTTGTACCTCACGTGCAGCCACACACATTGATTTTCAAGGGGCTAAGTGAGGTGGAAATAATTGTTCATTCCATGCCATATTGTATGTGTGAAATACACCCTCACCTCATATTTCACCCCTTTGTTAATCCTTGTGGCCTCGGCTGCCATCTTAAGCACGTCTTGTTCCCCCATTCATTAACACCTCTGCATATATACACACACACACACACACATTTTGTCACATGCCTGTTACTTTCTTTTAATGTTTGAGTTGTATAATAAATGTGACTGGTTATCCATACAGTGTCACTAAAGTTAAATAAATATATTCTTGAGAGAAGTGGCCTGTGATTATTTGTGCATATTATTGTAATAAAAGCTGGTTCTGATGGTTTGGGTTCACTTTCTCACTGCTCTCTTAAGAAATGCAAATAGCAAATATTAATTAATATTTCCTAAGTGAGACTGTTGCATATTTTTGTTTTTTTAGTCGCTGATTACAGGGTGCTGTCCCGTTATTATTCGTTTAAGTTCTTAACTTTATTGATTAATTATCTAGTGATATTTATTACATTTGTTTGTTTTGCTTTTAACCAAAGCTGCCCTACCAGATGCCCAAAATATGACCACATTTATTCCTCAGATTCCTAAACAAAACATTCTCACTGGCAATGCCAGAAGTACAGAAGGTGGATGAATGGAGTGTCAACCTTTTTCTATGTGTCTTTATCAGAAATACAGAAAATTACCAAAATAAAAGCCAGTGTTTTCACAGAGCACATTGGCCTAATCATAGCTATTTTACTATTTCATATTGAAATCAGAAGGTTAATGACCACCTGACACTGACTCTGTTCAGAGAGATCACAGAGCTCATCGTCTATCCTTGAATCAAAACTGAAAACATTTATCCAAAGCTCTCCTCCTATCGATCCTACACATGATGGAATAAAACATCATTTAAAAAGAAGTAATGTGGTAGAGATACACTGATTCTGATTCCTCAAACAATACAGTGTTCACCAGTCCTCTTTATGTATGCATCTCCTGTGTCATCATTAAATATATATAGATGTTAAAATGACAATTAATTGGCTTTTTGTCTTTAATTTATTTGTATTTATTTATTTAATTGTCCAATCACAGCCTAGGGGCAGAGCTTATCATTGCTGCCACGAGCTGATGGCAGTCATGACGGACATCCTTTCACATTAAAGATGTACATGAATTTTCAGCAGAATCCTCGGTAAGTGTTGACAGCTGCTGTAAACACTGACTTGCTTTAATGGAGGAAGCAGACGACAGGATGGATACATTTTGCTGTGCATAATGTTACGGCTTCTAATGAAAGCTGGAATAAATAAATGACTCACGGGTACAAAAGGAGGTCTGCTCTTACAGTAAATTTCTAAAATGTAGCACTGTCTGTTTTTAAAGCTTCCTGCAGCATCATCCATCCTTTAAAAGTGCACACAGCCACTGATGTGACTGAATGTGCAGTCATTAGTAGTGGCCAGCTGGCTTGTCTGCAGGTTTTAATGTGAAATGAATTATTATGAAATAATATAGGACACTATATAAAACTTTACAGGTTCAGGTACAGGTTCTATGTTCCTGAAGCTGTTCAGCCAAATAAAGTGAACTGCTCTGCCTCTACTGTATATTCTTAATCTGAAGCTTCACAAGAGCAGCTTTGATCAATAATAATCTATAATATATAATCTAATAATGTCTGAAACCTTGCAAGTGTTAATGATGTGACATGCCACTAGCGTGAGCCTCAAAATAAAGACACCTCGCACAGCTTTAATGTGAATTTTGAAGGTGAATTTATCAAAGAATGGAGGAGGTTTGGAGAAAATGTTCAAGAGGGAAACTTTCTGGATCAAGCACAAGAGGGTTCACAGAGGAATTAAAAGCTATTTTTTAAAAGGTTACCAGATTTAAGATTTTTTTCTTTAGATCAACAGGATATTTAGTTTGTGGATGAATGTGTGAAGTTCAAACACAGATGGACATTGGACTTTGAAATTAGTCAGGGTTAGTCATGGATGTGAAATTGATGGAAGGGATTTGAAAACTGTTTTGAAAGATTAGTTTGAGTAATGAGGTTGAAAGTCTCCAGAATTACATGCCCTATATTGAAAAATGGATATTTGACAGTTTTATACCCATCAATAGGTCGAAGTTTAAAGATGATATTTGCTGAAGTTATATTATGTTCTGTATAATATTTCTCTTTCAGTTCTTATGTCATCTAACAGTAAGGGTAATATGCACTATTGTTACTTACAAGAAGTGGATGATAATTATGCTGTTTTGTATACATGCTATCTAATTTATTTGACTGATCATTCATCAGTAAAACTTTATCAGTAAACAGCTTCACCCTGAGCAAGACAACCAAACTGTTTGGTGAATAAAGCATGGTATCCTTTACATTTTAATGACATCATTTATTTATTGTTCTTTTTTTAACCAATGAGATTAAATCTTTTCAAAGGAGTCCTGGCCAAGATGGGCAACAGCGCAAAAAGAACATGTAACAACACACAGCACAAGTGAAAGAAAATTAAATGAAGCTTAAAATCTAGGAAGGTTAACTGACCTTTGTCTAAACCTTCATTTAATCAAAAGGGAACTGAAAACAGCATCCTGACTCTCACATCAAGACTTAATGATATCATTCAAATTCAAGTTCACCAAAAACTAGACTCAAGACAAAAACTCCTCTGGTCTTAATACTAAACCACTGTGTTCATTTCATGATCCACTTTGACTTCAGTCAACACGATACAGGACAAAAAAGAGGCAGCATGGCTGCGCTCAGGACGGGCTGGATGTCCTGAAGTCAGGTTAGCTGTGAATGCACCACTAAGCTGTAATCTGTCAACCGATACATGAACCAAGCAGACTTCCTGAGGTTTGTTTTCACCAGCAGCTGAGTGTGGAGTCGTAGGTTCTGCTTGTGCTCTCTCTGCCACTCACCTGCCACGTCCAGCCCTGTCTCGTCTCCACCTCCTGCACCTTTAGATTTCTGCCACCATCAGCCCTGCACCATTTCTGGAGAGCTTTTCACTGGATCTCCACCTACACTGCACTATCCCTTCTGTGAACTCAATAAACTGTTTAAACCTGATTCAAGTTCTCTGGTTTGTGTTTGCATCTTGAGTCCACTACCATTGTCTAACATAACATATACAGGTTATAATATGTGCAAAAGGAAATGCTGATTTATAAACAGCATGCATAGCTCATTACACTCCAACTGTGCTGCTGTGGCAGCGTGGATTAGTACCATATCCACTACTCATATGAGAGCAGCAATATCTATACCATTCAGTCCAACTTTTCTTTCTTTCTTTCAACCTTTGTTTGAACCCTTGTTTCATCTGTGACTCATTCCAGTATAATTAGTGAGTCCATATAGTGAGCAGAACTGATGTCAAAGAACATTTTGAGTTGAGCTGTAGCACAAACTCATTAGTGCTCAACATTGGAAACTGATTATACACCTGTTTGCTACACATGCAAACACACACATTTTGAATATACATATATACAGCTTACTGGCTGTCTGCAAGGCTTTTATTTTGGCGACTAGGTCACAGCAGCAGAGGAAAAAAAGGAAGTTACAGCCATCGTGTGCAATCCTCATTAAAGCCTCAATCTGATTTTATTAATATATTTTAGTTCAGCCGACCGTACAAATTGCTACTTGGATGTGAAGAAAAGAAGAGCGGATAGCATGACATGCAGAACAGAAATAAGAAGTCTGATAGGGAGGCAAAAATAATCAGCAGCAGCATCCCCGCCGGTCCCTCTCTTTGGTGTTTTGTTATTCTTCAAGATCTGCTGCCTGAGAAAGTTGGGAGATGGAAGAAAGCCAAGCTTCCTATTAAAAAAAAAGCCTTCGAGTGCAAGAGCAACATCCAAGGAAGTATTTTACACTGGCGGTTGTATAGGTGAGCTTTTCACAATCTCAGCTGCATGTGAGAGGTGGATCTTGTCAAACGCTTAAAATTGATGGTTTTCTTTGCATTTGCAAGCAAGTTTTAAACCTGGAAAGACCAGGAGGGAGATGAGGATGAGACACTGTATGACTGAGGATAAGGAGAGGGAGGGTTAGAGACAGAGAGGCAGGCAGAAAACTGTAGAATGGAGCTTTCTTCAGGTTATATCTGGGGTCTCTGTGACAGCTGAATTCCCTTTGCTCCCCTTTTCCTCCAGGCATCATGTATCAGTCTCGGCTGCCAGTGTTAAGATAGAAAAGGCAGCTGATGAAGAGAGCAACCTCAGACAGCCTCCACTTGAGCTGTACTGCCTCCAAAACCATTTGACTGTGTTTGCTACAGCGGATCATGAAAAGAAAAGACTCCTGCGGGCTGACATCAATACTATTTCTCAACTTTTCATTGTGTTGCCAAAGATCCAGTGTCACCAGGTCCTGCATCTGTTCAATGCAACTTAAATCTGCAGCTCTTATCTCAAAATAATCAGCATCATCGACCTCTTTTTATGATACAAGCTCTGTTTTGCCCAGAATTTAATCAATTTCAATATAAACAGCTTGGTTCTAGGGGGAGCTTTACGAGTTTTTCAGCTTATAACGCCAATCGATAGGTGCAGTCAGATTAGATGAGGTCTCTGAGGCATAAGCATTACTTCACTCCTGAGAATTCAGTTCAAACATGAGGTACTCAAACAGTGCTCTACACCTGTCAACATTAATCCATAATTGGGGTGCATGTATCCACATAACGTATGTACATGCACAAACCACTTCCAAAAGTGCTTTGAACAGGGAGAACCACAGGCAGGAGCAGCTCTCACCCCAGGACACGCAGCTCTGGTGGAAGGCTCGTCTTCTGTTTGATGTCGGCATGTTGCTGGAGTCGATACAGCTTACCTTCTCTGCTGTGCACACTTTCCTTTCTACATTTGACCATGTGTTAGCTCACTTTCACTCTTAGTAAAAACCATCAAAAACAAATACAACTCTTCTTCTCTTCGATCTTGTTTTCCCTGAAGCGACGTGCATGCTCAACAGTAGCCGTGGCTGCATCTTGTTGAAGCGTATGGCTTCAAATCCAAATGTAAGGGTCTTAAAGGCTCAGCGCACTAAAATTTCTAAAACTCCAGCTATATGTATGTATCTGTGCAGGATTTAAGATGTGTACTGTAACAAATGTCTATATATTTATGTTGGATTTACAACAGTATCCTACTGTATTTTAAAATAATTGTAAAATACTGTTAAATATTCATGCTTACAGTACATGTCAATTAACAGTCAATGCTCAGTAACAATAAGAGTGATGTTGAAGTACGCAGTGACAGTAATGATGCAGATTTTGAAATTGACGAGGATTCAACAAACAAGCACATATCTGTTACGTACAGTATTTTTCAGATTTTTTTGAAGAAAAAGGGATCCTATAGTTCAAAAACTTGATGTAATAGAGAAAATCTGAGATCAGTTTTGGATTCTGCACCCAAAATGTTGTTAAAAACAGCTGTCAGACCTAACTCAACAAAAATTGTGTCCCAGTAAGTTATTAAGTGAAATAAGTTATCAGGCGAATAAGTGAGAGTTCTGTAATGTTGGTTCTGGGAACCGGTGTTAGAGTTAGTGCTCTACTCTGTGTGTTCTGGTTCTTGGTTCTTGAAAACAGCATCAGAGTGAGTGCTGCTTGTACTGTCTACTCTTTGCCACACTCCTCTGTGTCCTCTGCTAGTTTAACTTGCTACTTTTCTTCAGTTGAGCACAGACACATGAACAGTGATCAATGCATGGTGTTGCTGAATGTGTTTCTGATCCGCTCTAAGCACTATAGTATATATAGAAGGCAAGATGTTATTACAATACAAGAAAAGTCAAGCTGTGTGTTTATTATTATTTACTGGCTGTTGGGATGAATGTGGTAGCCTTGGGCTGGGTATTTGAAAAGCCCTGTATACTTTGGTTTTAAACTGGTGAGGATTTATACGAATGCACAAATAGCAGATTTTATAACAAACTGGCATATACTGTAAGGTTACAATAACCCACAGTTCTCCTACTGTCATGTGCTGTAATCCAAAAAACTGTAATATACAGATGTAGCAATTCAAAAGTTCCTGTGTTTCCGCAAAGGGGCCGTGACTGGTCCTTGACTGGTCCTGTCAAATAAATTACGGTAGATGCGCTGTAAAATAACCACAACACCCACTGTTATTCTACGGTCATATACTGTAATCCCAAATACGGTAATATACTGTTAAAACAAATAACAGTAGTTGCATTGTAAAATACTATTATTATTTTAAAGTAAATTTCTTTACAGTGTATGCCTGCTACCATTTCAATACAATAGTTTGATTAAAACTGTTGACAGCAAGCTTGTGATACTGTTTCTGGGGGGAAAAAAATAAAAAAAATTCAGTGCTGTGAGCAACAAAAACAAATTTCATTGGTCTCTGCTGTGAAAGGGTGGGGGCAAGAAGGGTGTCAAGGACCATGCAGCAGTATGGCTCAAAGACTCCAGTGTGTGCATTTATATTTTTAAGAGTAATCATCATAAATAACAAAAGAAAGAAATAATTCAAAATCCAAAAACTAATTTGAAACTGTGGGTCAACTCAACAAACTGCAAGTAATGATGTCAGAACAAGGTCGCGTTTGGAGGAGTTCTACACAAAGGCTAACATACGCAGACACACAGAACAGAATAAACATATTTATGGTTAGAATTCAAGGAAATTAATAAAAGATTGCTGCCTTGCCAAGAGATAAATAATAGGACTGATGTTTTTACAGCTAGCTCTGCTTATCCCAGAGGTTGGAATCTAGTCCAAAGGTAAAAAGTCTCCCCTGGTTGCCTGGAAACCTAATGGTGACAAGAAGACTCTGCCCTGTCAAGCAATAATTCCAGCACAAAGCTCACAGTAACTTCATTGATACTTAAGCAAAATACCCCAAAAGGCTGCGGATTGCTGTGATTTTAGAACAGCTAAGTTTTGAGCCCAGACAGGTGTGTTTTAAATGTGCTGTGCCTGAAGCGAGGATATTCAGCATCTCTTCTGGGTGTAGTTTTTGCTGGGATGATTCATATTTCTGCCCCATCAGATTTCTCCTGCCTCCAGGCAGCATCATGGAGTCTTTGTGCTTCACAAGCAGTGGTTGGTGGAGACTGGAAGCTAGCTAAAGGTACATTGTTGGTGTAGTTTGGGTGTTTTGGATGAAGGTAAAAGGTCAGTGCAATGGGCAACTACAGCGAGAGATGTTTCTCCAACAAAGCAACAGGACACAGCGGACTGTCTGCCTGTTCAAACATAAATCCTCTCAGGTTCTCTTTGTTTCTTTCTCCGACATCTTTGTGGGTTCTTCTTGTGCGTTTGTTGAGTGACAGCGTTGCAAACTTCTGTCCGTTCATTAATCTTGGCGTGTCTTTCTTTTTTATCTTCCTCCTCCGTCCTGTCCTTCTCTTTCAGCCACTCATCCACGCTGAGCCCACTCAGCAAATCAAAATCAACAACAAACCCTGAAATTTTACAGTAACCAAGTAACACTGATGAAACATGGTCACATATGTGTGTTTATAAAGTGTTTACAATGGTTTTTAACATGGCATAGCCAATTATCAAGCACCCGAACTATCCATTTGTGTACAGGTTCAATGATATGTGACACAACATGCTTATTAGTGAAACGTAGTTGTGTTTTTCCTATCTGTATGCCAAGCTAACACATCAGCATGAGGTGAAAAGGGAGGCAAATACAGAGACATTTGCAGCCAGATTGGGAATTCTGCTGGGACATCAGGGAAGCCCATCCTCTTGTGCCATGGGATCTTTAATGACCACAGTGAGTCAGGACCTCGGTTTAATGTCTCATCCGAAGGACAGCATCTCCTGCAGCATAGTGTTCCTGTCATTGTGCTGGGGGGATTGGGATTTTATTAGGACCAGAGGGAAGACTGCCCACTGACTGACTCACTGCACATTCTTCTTTTATAAATAGTTTGACAGAGACAACTTAAAGTGTGTTAAATTATTTTGCATGTGTGCATCATTTATACCCATCTAACCTCTGGATTTGAGGGTTTTCTTCTCTGCAGAGCCTCTCAAGCACACAAGGACCGGTTTATCATGAAGGATGTCGCCGTGCTTTGCCCCAAACAGCTTCACCCACAACTCTGAACAGTCCCTGCTGCTGCTGAAAAACACCCCCACAGCACGATGCTACCACCACCATTCGGATGGAGCGATGATGAGCAGTGCCTGTTCAGTGTTGGTTTCAGAGGATCTCAGTGTTGGGGACATGCTGTCAAGATGTCTTTCCTTGAGAAGAGGTTTCCGTCTGGCCATTCTGCCAAAAAGGGCAACTCATTGGAGTGTTGCAGTGATGGTTGTGCTTCTGGAAGCTTCTTCCTCTACCATATACAGTAGTATCTCTGGAGCAACCTCTCTTACCAAGGCCCTTGTACCCTGATTGTTGAGCTCTAGCAGTCCTGGTTGTTCAGGCTACTGGGCTCTTAAAAGCATCATTGTGAAGGGTTTGAGTACTTGTCATTGTGATATTTAATATTTTCTATTTACATCCTCGAATTCCCTGAATTGCTTTTTCGTGTTATAAGCTAGTGATGTTTCTGTCGCGAACGATCCGGTTCTAAAAGCCGGCTCTTTGAAGTGAACGACGGGAGTTGGCTCCTCGTTGGATGCCGATTTAGGGAGCCGTTTTTTTTTTTTTTTTTCACTTCAGTGCCTCACTGTCTCCTCCCCCTGACACTCTTGCTCTTGCCATGCCTGTTCTCACACATCTTGACCAATCACGTTTGGCTTTCAATTAAAAAAGTGGAGGAAAATAAAACATTTTTTCTCTCCACTTTTTTTGTGTGAAAGCCACACGTAATTGGTCAAGAGGTCAAGATGTATAGCAGTATAGCATACACGGGAGGGGTGACACACACACACACACACACACACACACACACACACACACACATTGGTCCCGGAGGACAAACACGACAGGAGGGAGACGAGAGACCGGGAGAAAACGACAAACGGTGCTCAAGTGGCACTTGGGTTTAAAAGAGTTAAAAGTTTGCCTAATTAGGTCTTTATTTTTATACTTTATAATTTATATTGTGGCATTTTTTCAAGGTTGAGTGTGTTTGTAAAATAAAGCTATAAAGGATAAACATTTGATGTATGTATTTTATTGACATGTATTTTACATTAGTAAAAAAGTTTTGCATTATTTTGGTAAATTAATTAAATGGTAAATAAGTTTTATTTATATAGCACATTTTTACAGAGCATGCACTGACCAAAGTGCTTTACAATGTCAAAAATAAAATAAAATATAATAACATATAAAAATATAAAATTATAATAACGATAATAATAACAGCGTTTGGGAGCCGAAAGAGCCGGCTCCTTATATTAAGCAGGGCCAAAAGAACCGGCTCTCCAAAAAGAGCCGAAATTCCCATCACTATTATGAGCTATTGACTTCTAAGTCACTACCCTCTTGAGTGTGTGTTATGTTGCATAGGTCTACAGCATAGTAAAATTAAAAGGGTCTGAAAACTTTCTGAATGCAACGTATGTCCTAAAGTTTGCAGTGGGTTCAATCTTCACATCTACGTCATCTATCTATTGTCATTCATTCCTTATAAGTGTTTGTGCTTGTTAATCTCACATACCACTGGACAGATCTGTCTCATATTTTTCATGCACATTCATAAGCGTATGCCTCTCGTGGTTGTCGCCACTTTAAATTTTATACTTGAACTGGGGTATATGGCTGGTAGTTCCGTACCAATTAGGCACGATACGGCCATGTTATTTGACATATTTGAAAGGATAAGAATCGCTAGTAAACAAATACATTGTGTATTGAGAAATTTCACAACGAAATCAACAGCACTTGTTTAATGATTTTCATGAAATTTGTTTTGTTATAAACGTGGGAAATTAAACATGATATGGGTTATTTGTTGGAATTCATTTCAGAGGCAGAGCTAGACATGAACATGAGTCAGAATTTTTCCATGAACAGGCAACACCAAGGGTAACTGATTGAATATTGGAGTTATTGAAATTTCAGTTTTTCTTGAGTGAGTTTCTTGAAAATTTGCACATTTCTGTATATACAACCCTGTTATAAAGACACCTGGTTGCTTGTAATTGTCTAAATACATATAAATGTTAAAGTAAAGTAAAGTTAATAAAGTTTGGACTTATCAACCAGTTCTTTGTCCCCTTGTTTACAGTAGATGAAACTAGGATACTATCTGAAAATACCATTATTCTCTGCATCCTAAAGAAAACAGAGACCACCCTATAAAGACTTATGTATATACAGTAAACATGCTGTACAGTACACATATATACAATGGTATATAAAACTGTATAACTATCTGCTGCCGGCAGAGATTGCACTCTCCTTTTTTAATGCTTTGAAACCTGAACCAGTTATGATATTTCCTCTTTGAATTTTGTGTTTTCTCTGTTAAAAAAAGACTGCCACCACTTTCATGCGCAATGTGAATGAAATGACATTCATCAGGATAACCATCTTGGCTGTTGTCTGTGCTTCTTTCAGGTTCGATACTTAAAAACCATTCTCACACTGAGCAGAGGAACAGTTTCTTCGAAGTGATTGAAAAAGTGCCTTCTATTCTCAAGATTGAACAAAATGACCAGTTACTGTGTTCACGCCATCAACTGGTGTGTTCATTCACTGTCTATGACAGGGCGCTCTGCACGCATTGCATGTAACAAAGATAGCCAACTGTTGCATTGTGCATCACTATTCAGCCCAGGCTCTTCATGTCTGCTTCACTCTCGCCTCTCTTCCTGTTCGCTCTTCCCTCTGTCTACCCCACTCTCCATCCAGCCCCATGGATTTATCCTCGTTTCACCTAGTTGACTCGGTATTACTCATACGCTGCAGTGCCAGAAGAACTTGTTGAATTATGCAAATGGATACTGAGCGGCAAAGCTCTTTGGAAGCTACTAAAACAAACAGTCGTGTGAATTAGGAGAACAAACTCTGTTGTGTTGAGAAATTGTACTCGTTCCTGGAAAAACCTCACAAAGGATGAGAACAGTGCTTCGAGTTTGCCATCATCAAACAGAAAAAAAAGGGATTGTCACCGACTTGTATTCACATGTTTGACTTTCCTTTCTGCCTCAGTAGTGACACCTTTCCCGCCTCCAACACACCCGACTACAAACACACACACTGCTTTCTTCCCTTCTGTTCTTTCTCTCACTGTATTTAAATTTGTGCACACACTTTAACTCTTCCCTGTTTTCATACAGAACATGCACATATTCACGTATTACTTTGACACAGTATGTAAATGAACTGGCAGAAACATTGTGTTGATTTCTAGAAATCAGGAGTTTTCATTAACATATTATATGTAACATTTCTGTATTAAAATGTCAATAAATTACCTGCCCTTCATTAGATATTTTACTGAGTTGTCTATTGTATCGTCACGATAATGATGGCTTGTTTGGTTGCCTGTCAGTGGCATCTGCTGCCTTTAGTTGCTGTATTTTCTAGGTAAACACAAGATACATCGCAGAGTGAGAAAGGAAGTCAGCAAAGTTCAATACATTTAATACAATTTCTGCCTGTGTTATGTTGGGTAGTTTTCATCGATTCATTTCAACTATATTTACTGTCTTATGACACTTTAGAGCGGCTCTAGACTGTGCTCTTCAAAATATTTCCCAGCTTGGGATAAATAAAGTCTGTCTATCTGTCTGTCTATTATTTACAGATACCCAACAATTCCCACCATAACCACACACACACAATGGGCTCATAGACATGCCAATGTGGAGAAATGGTGGAGTTAGGGGTTTGGTACCTTGCTCAAGGGCACATTGACAGTGCCCAGGAGGTGAACTGGCACCTCTCAGCTACCAGTCCACCTTCCATACTTGAACTGGCCACCATCCAGTTCCCCAAGTTAAATCCTTACGGACTGAGCTACTGCCACCCTAGATGTGCAGATATGACATACTGTGCATTAATATAGGTCCAATGATGAACCTGGAATATGTGCATTATTCTAAAAGGCTAAGAAGGTGATAGAGTGTAAATTAAACTTGTCAAAAGTATCAATACTTTGATATTTTTTCGCTATCATGTGCCACTAAACAAAAACAGCCAACCACCAAACAATGAGGAAGAAAATCATTCTTTCAATACAAAAAAAAACACATTTCAGTTAACTGTTCCTCAGCTGTTGAGTTCACTAGTAATAACAATATCAGTTATTATCAAAATTATTACTAATATGTATGTGTTTAATGACTTTTCCCTGTACCAGCACTGTGTGCAGGTTGTATTAAAAAAAAAAAGGAAGAAAATGATCCTTTGCTATTGAAAGAGCTATCAGGTACGATTGTTTTATCCTTTATTGGATTGAGGTCTAAAATTCTGTTATCCTAAGTGCACATCCAACCCTGTTTGTCTACAGGCAGCATACAAAGAAAACCTACAGTACTGTATGTCAGCAAAACATCTGTTCCACACAGCGAGCTTTAGATGAAAATAAGAACTGAGGATAAGAAGAACAGATGCAGGCTGGCCATGCCACCAGCTGTCTAACATACATTTGCATGAAGTCACTTCATGCTTTGAATGAATAATTTAACATGAAGCCTTCCTTTTTATATACAGTAAACTATAAACATTACACAAGGTCACCTTTGCTTACCCACTCTCTAGAGATCACTGCTGCGGTGCCAAACAGGTTATTCACACATTTGTTTTCACTGTACACGTTTTTCTCTTTAATAGTTGTAATAGATTAATAGTCCACAGCCATCAGCAGCTGTGTGAGGCTGGAAGTTGAGCTCTGAGTTAAAGTTAGATGCAGAGAATGTGGATATAAATCACTGTGAACATGTTCTCATTAGCTTTTGTCCTCTGCTCACTGTGGATGTCTGTGCCATATTTAATGGCATCCAGTCAAGAAAGTTTATAAAAAAAACAAACAGAATGAAATGTCAGCCACTTGGTGTCACTTAGGAAAAAAGTCCTAAAAGCAGCCTCTGTAAGTCCTAAACTGTTTTGGTGTTTTTTTTTACCCGTGCTTTGTGAGCTGTCATTTTGTCTGTATATATATCAGCTCTTTGTGAAAGGATGTTTTTGCTCACAAAGGTTGAAACATTGCATCATTGTGTCATGTGGCGAGATGCGATTTCCTTCTGTGCAGGCTGTCTTCCTTTTTTTTTTTTTTTTTTTTTTTTTCTCCATAAAGTTCCGTGTGTAACCTCTTATCTGGTCATAACTAAAAAAACAAACTTACCATATTTAAATATTTCATTACCATGCTCCTGAACTTTCAGGACCATTCTTTTTGTTATTATCCTTATTCTTTTCTTCTTTGTCTGCATCAGTTCTTCAGATTTATGTAATTTATTCTGGTCCCGTTCCCACTCTCACATTTGTTTGGCATCATGTCAGTACATTTGTAATCACTGTACTGACCCAGATTGCTTCTTTTGTTATGAATGTGTGCCGTTTGAGCTTCACTAATCACCTTTCTGCCGAAGCAAACACTCATTCATCACTCTGAGTACTCCTATCATAACCCATCATTGTTACTTTTTTTTCTACTCTGAGAAAAAGAGTTTGAAACCTCTGAATTAACTGCTTAAATATATAAATGCACATTGACAGTAAATTATTGGCTAATAATTGCTAATCACTGTAAAGTAAATATTTATATACATACGTACATCTAGATAGATACATATATTATATATATTTATATACATATGTTTACCTTTTTAAATGTACAGTTTTTATGTTTCCGTCTACATTTACCTGTCAAGTTGTTTTTTAACTGTACTAATGTTTATATCTGTATGTACTACAAGAGCAAAGTGCAATGAGTCAAATTCCTCACGCGTGTACACATACAATTACAACACACAATTAAAGTTAGTCTGATTCTAATATAGATGGAAAATCACAGTATTATACTGTGTTTCTATGGTAACCAGGAACATAATTACTGTAAAATTACAATTATATAGTAATAATAGTCTGTAATTACTGTAAGTTATTACACAACAACTTAAGTAACCACAACATTACTGTAAAACATTATTATATTGTTAAATTACAGAGTTATGCTGTAACATAATTACAGTAATTTACTGTTTTGCTGTAATATTACTGCAACTCAGTAGCCTTTAAATTAATTTCAAATTCATTTTACATAGACACTGTATTTTTATGCCAATGCACTGGCCCATATATTTCATAGTTTCACAAAATATCTTCATGTGGTTCAGATGTAGGCTCAAACATGCCATCCTTTTCTATACCTACAGGATTTAAGGTATCGAGGCATGATGGATTTCCCTTCAGAGAGACTTAATGCTCAGGAAAGTACAGGAAATTACAGCAGGG
The DNA here is from genome assembly GCF_000972845.2 of Larimichthys crocea. NCBI lineage: Eukaryota > Metazoa > Chordata > Actinopteri > Sciaenidae > Larimichthys > Larimichthys crocea. The sequence continues at coordinate 2,744,968 of NC_040033.1, forward strand.
AAGTGTAAAATCTCAGATTTTCATCTTCACCAGGCTGAGGGACAAAACTAAAACATGTTTTCAAATGAGAAGCAGGAAGACAAACATGTTGGTGTGGATAGTTTCATTTATCTGTGAGACAGACAAGAGATCAAAAATGCTGCCGTTGTGGTTTACCCTTTAGAGTTTTACTTCACCTGCTGCAAACTAGCTGCATCATTTATAATGTGACGTGATATTTACTAATACATAATGTAAATGAGCAAAGCCACAGTTAAGCATTGGACTGGACCTGCTGTCACTCTTGACTGAGAGGCAGCAGTGAGGTAAAAACAACAGCTCCAACAGAGTGCCCTTCACATCTATTTTACTTCAGTGTAGTACTCTTTGCTTCTGTCTTTGAAGTAGTTTTTTTGTCATTGATGAAATGTTGCAGACGGACAGGTTAAAGTTGTCCTACACTGCCACAAATCCTCAGTGAAGTAAAGCCTTCGATAACGGTGAGAGAGCTGCAGTGGTCTGCTGAATCAGATGATGTCCTGATGGATTCTCAGCCATTAGCTCCATTAAAGCTCAGCAGAAAACACTGAAGATGACTGAGTGTCACAGAGGTGACGGCTACATTTTGCTGCAGTGCAGATGTTGAAAGTTGATGCTGTCTGAGTTTTCTCAACAAACCAGACCAGTGGTGAAAAGAAGAAACACATTCACATGTGGATGCCTTTTAAATTTGTCATAAACCTGGTAGATAGAGGACGTATAGTGACATATAACATAAGAGTAATGTGTTTTCTGACATGAATGTACTTTTGTTGTAGACGTGCGCTGCTCCTGTTCATGTTTTGATTGTGTGGACAGATCCAGATCAGACATCGACGTTAACAAGCAGCAATTTGAGAGGGACATTGTGTTATTAAAGTGTAATTAGCTAAAGGCAATAGTGAAAAAAGCACCAAACTAAATGAAACATTGCAACAGAAATGTTTGAAAAAAAAAATCAATGCAATGAACAGGAAGTTATTAATGTGTTGTTTTCTCAAGAAGAAAATAAAGAGACATTTCAAAAACAGTTTCTGCTGTCAAGGCTGAGGCGGTCAATACAGTTAAACGCAGTAATGAAAATGCATAAATATCAAGTTCACACTGAGACACAGTGGACATGCAGTCTACTGATTTAGAATCAGAAGCAGGTTTATTGCCAAGTAAGTTTTCACATCCAAGGAGTTTGTCTTGGTGCATAACAAACACTAAGTAAGAAAATTCAATAACATTTAACATTTTCAAGGTAACTGGGCTCTACTGTTCTTCTAGCACGTGCAAGGCCTCCTCTCAGGCTGGATACAGCCTCAACTAACTCCCAACCAGCCAGAACAAAATGCATGAAGCCTGGGTGGTGAAATTTGGTATAAAAGACACTCAAAGTACTCGACTCTGCCTCCTGATCTTATTGCTGTAAGCTCCCTGTAAAAACTGAAGACAGATCAGATGAGCGTATGGTACTTTTATCTGCCCATCATCTGGATTTTGGCATCTTTGAAGCCAGAGAGATTTTAGTGAAAAAGCTGTAAAGATGAGCCACACAAAAAAACAAGTTCCCACTGAAAATGCCACCACTGATCATCTCCAGTCATTTTTACCTTTAATAGTAAGATTATCCTCTTTGTAATACTGTAGACTGTATCTGCGGCTTCACTCCGTTGTATTGATCAGTCCTTAATGACAACACTAATCACGGTAATGCAAACATGCATGTGTTGGTGGTGTTATACAGAGGTCACAGAGATTAATAGTCATGTTGCTCATCAGTTGTGTCTGCAGTGTTTTTATCAGCAAAGTGGTGGAACATTAGAGTGCTGAGTCTCAGCTCCACTTCCTCCATCAGCCATAGTTATAAATAAAGCAGACAAAGAAACCTGTATACTCCAATGTCATCCTTAATGGCATCAAATGCTTTATTAAAATGTGTTGTAAAGTCCTGTGTATTTTTTCAATTTAACATGAAATGATTCCTTTATTAGAGGAAAAAGAACCAAGTTGGGAAATTGATTATTTTCTTTTATTTGCAGCTAACTAACAAAATTGCAATTCCAGCCACTGAGCAAATAAAAGTTGCCATAAGTTAAGTTTTGCAGAAATTAATAGACAGAAATTATTGAATCCTTTCAGTTAGACGGTTATTTAAAGACGAGCAAATTTTCTAGATCTATTTAAATGCAGATGGTAATCAGGAGTCGCTGAGAGATTGTTATTTTATTTTTATATCCCTTTGCGGTGGTCTATAATGTCCTTGTAGTGGCATCTGTCTGTTTGAACACATAACTCAACAACATGATAGAAGCTGCACCACAGGACCTTCCTATGGAGAGGATTATTTGATTAGATTTAAGAGCCCCGGCTGCATAAATCTGAATACTAATGCAGAAGACCAGATTTTGATGAACCCCTCTATTCCATCCTATATTTTCTTAATAATGCATGTTCATATTAATCTCCCATTGTCATAATATTATCACAGCATTTACATGTAATGATTATTATTCAGTTCAGGACAAAGGCAGCGTGTTGAAATCCAAATATTTGCTACTCAGTGCACTAAATAGCTCAATTAAAACATTCCGTATGTTATATAATTTCTATTGTTGTGATTAAGTGGGCAGTTCAAGTGCCTCTTGTCTTCTTAATTTATCTTTTGCACTTTCTTTAGCTACACCAGCTTCTATGGCAACCAATGTGAGAACAAACTGACAGCTAATAGGAGCTGAAACACACAAAATCATTTCATATTTCCAGCTGATGTTAGAGTTTATTTAACTCTAAAACCAAATAGAATCACCAATTCAGCTTGTGAAGCTGCGATCAGGAAGGAAGTTGTGTGGATACAAATGGACAACATGAGTCATGGACATAGTTAAGAAGAGAGGGCAACCACACAAGAAAAACAAGGTTTGTACAGCATGGCTTGATCCATAGCTGCAATGCAAAGAGCTACATTTAAACAACTTATTAACAGGACTAAAGGCCAGATTTACTGGTTTGCACAGTGGTTGCCATCAAATTTGCAGCCACAATCTGTGTATGTTTAGTTCTTGATTTAGTAAGACAGCAGCTCATTATACGATCAGCTAGCCTGCTACTGAATCTCCAAGATGCAGTCTGCCAGAGAGAGAGAGAGAGAGAGAGAGAGAGAGAGAGAGAGAGAGAGAGAGAGCACTCAGCAGTGGGATTTCTATGAGTTTGTCAAGTTTGGAGAATTAACGATAAAACGATGATGATAATGTCGGATAATGATCTTTATTTCGCAATGTTTGCTTCTAGTGAACTCCGCATGAGAAGCAAGTACAGTTTATATCTTCAAAATGTATCTCTGACAATCTTCCAAACTCATGATATTAATCCAATGGGAGAACTGAGAGGTGGTGCAGCACAGCAGCAGGTGGAGGCGATATCGATGCAGCTGATGCTTCAGTAAAACACAGAGCAGTCAAACGATATTAAATAAATGCCTTATTGACAGACTGAGCAGTTCAGTCGCAGTCTGTAGTAATTTTATCATACAATCAATGTCAAGTTCAAAGTTTAATGAACACAAGCCCCCCCCCCCACATCCTGCTCATGTAAAATATTCTGTATATGTTAATAACGGTTCCTCTTCTTCTTCGTTGTGGGTCCATATTTTTAGAAAACAGATATGGTGCAGCTCTCTGGATGTTTCTACCTCATGTCACTGAGACTTCTGTAGAATAAAGGTCTTTTCCCACAACGTCCTTCTTTTGTGGCTGCTGTAAATCCCACCTGGTTGATGTTTTCCCGCTACTTTCCACAGGCTGAGAATCTTCCCGGCAAAACTGCATAATTTTTCTAAATCCAGCAGGATACATAATTAACCTCTGCTAACATGTCTCTTCTCTATTATTCCTATGAGGTGCATGCAAATGTGATTCGAATGAGGGATGGACTCCAGCTTGGTTGTCTGTATGCATGTGTGTCTGAGGATGAAACTGTTGCACCTGCACCTGAACAACTGCAGCGTCTTAGTAATTTAAAACATTTTTTTTTTTTACATCTTTATTCAATAGTGGCAGTTCAAGATTTCACATGAAAGGGTGGAGATGTCAAAATAGATCAAACACAGGCCACTGTGCTGAGGACTCAACCCTAAATTTCACTGGGGAGCTCTGTGACGGGTGGTATTGTCCATACTCCAGTAGGAGCGCTTCAGAAGAGGAGCGTTTGTTAACTTAAACATAAACCACCTCTCCATGGAGCAGAGAGGAGGTCTGCTTCTAAAACACACTACAGTGCTTCTGGTGGAATCACAAACATTAGTTCTGCTGGCCACAGCACAGCTACAATGTGCAGCAGTGGGATTTAGATGTCAGCTTATATGGAGCACACAAGCTACAAGGTGAGATACTGGGGGGTGCCCTAGTCTGAGTAAATCTGGTCCTACATCAGCATGCAAACAGGCTAATAATGACAATGCTAACACAGTGATGTTGAAGCCATTACAAGGTTACCATGTCAAGGATTTTAGTGTGTTAGCATGGTAACATTTGTTAATTAACCCGCAACTCAGAGTACAGCTAAAGGCTGATGGGAATGTCATGAGCTTATTTGTCAAACAAGGGGCGGCAGTAGCTCAGCCTGTAGGGACTTGGCTTGGGAACCGGAGGTTGGTCGGTTCAAGCCTAAGTATATGGACCAAAGTATGGAAGGTGGACTGGTAGCTGGAGAGGTGCCAGTTAACCTCCTAGGCATGGCCAAGGTACCCTTGAGCAAGGCACTGACCCCCCCCCCAACTGTGTGGCTGCCCATCACTCCACCATCTCTTTATTTGCATGTCCATTGAGACCTTTGTGTGTGTGTGGTTGTTTCTTTACAAAAATTGTTCATATTTTCTGTTGATATTTAACCTATTCCACGCTTATGCAAAAGCCAAGGTTAGCGACCACATCCTCGTTAATGGAAGAATCGTAAAGTAGCTGTGATCAGGGTCATGTTTTTTTTTTTTTTTTTATACGTCTAATGATCGTAAGTAAAGAGATCACAGGAAAGAGATAAAACACTGTTCCCAGGATTAAATGGAACATGGGACGTGGCAGTTCATGGTCAGTGGTCTTAATATGCACTTGAATGTTTGCTGATTCCGTGTGACTACAAGTGAAAACTTTGACCACCTGGTGCAAGCTGACAAGTCAAGAGATCGCCCTTGCAGCCTCACCTGTCCTCTCAGAGGATACATTGGGATACAAAATTTCATAGCAACCCATCAGCTATTGAGATATTTCAGTTTGGACCAAAGTGTTCTGACAGACTGACTGACAGATTCAGAAAGCCTCGCCATTAGCAAAATCTAGTCCACCAGCATGGCCTGGGAAAGCTAGAAAATTATAGTCATGGGAACACAGCCCAGCCAGCTGGCAGTGCTCACCAGACCTCAGCCAGTCAGAAACATAAAGTACAATGGTGTAGCAGCTATAAAGTCATGACAAAAGTCTTATTGTGGAGCGACATGTTAACAACAAGTGCATCAGTTTAATCTAGAAATCAATGACAGATCATTACACAAGCATCGGAGGTGACACACATAGGGTAAAAACTGGATTTACATGAAAAATGACAGAAACATGCAGAAATTGTTGCCTAATTTTCAATAGAAATAGCTTACTAGTGCACTGCAGTGAAGATGTTCCTGCCCTCCATGATCTTTTCACAATTAGGTGATTGTATAACCTCGTGGCCTGAAGGAAATCCGTAAAACCTCTAAAGATGATATACAGTAGAGCCATAAAAACGCTGGACACAAAGCCAATACTGTATTTGCCTCATATATCAGTCTAATCCTCCGAGCGGCTGTGACTGCAGGGCTCCACATTGTTGCGCTTCCCCATGTTGCGGAGGATCCTGAGGGAACAGGAAGCTGCTACCTGCGACCGGAGCGTGTTGCTGATGAACAACCTGCACAACTTAAAGGTGCAGTCCATAAATCTGAAACATGTGTTCCATACATCATTCCAGCCAGGCTCTGGTTGTACAAGATGTGTTACACAAACCTATGAGTTAGGCCAGTGTTTATTTAACAGTTGAACAAATAAAGGCTAATAAATAAAGCCTAATTTGAAACCACAGAATTTAGCTAGCTTATTTATTTATGAATATCTGAGATATGACAACAATAAATAGCTCTTGCAGACCACAGGCATCGTTGGGTGTGGTCAGAAACTCACCCTACAGCTAAGAGAAGACATCAAGGTTTTAGCCCCCTTTATGCTACATACACACACACACACACACACACACACACACACACACACACACATATATATATATATATGTTTGGTGTGTATCTATATGTATAGTATGTTGGTGTGTTATATATATATATGTGTGTGTGTGTGGGGTGTTGTTGTATATGTATGTATATGTATTATGTATATATTATATAGATATATATATAATATATATATATAATATATATATATAATATATATATATATATATATATATATATATCCCATGCCGTTCAGGAAATTAAACCTTTGAATATATTGAATGAAACTTGAATAATGGAGTGAAACTTTGAATATATTGAATGAACTTTGAATATATGAGTGAACCTTGAATATATGGAATGAAGTCTGAATATATTGAACGAAACTTGAATATATGGAATGAAACTTGACTGACGTCAGACTTCACGGCATCTTGTGTAACGTGTGGATGCTATAGCTAAAAGTGAGTGACAACGAGTCAGTCTGCTCACAATCTCGTTGCAGCAATATTAAACTATGAGGACATCATTAACACTGCGTGTACGGGCCAAAATCCCGCCGATACCCCTGATCAATACCGTTTTCCTGACTAGGAAGTTCGCTCCCTTTTTAATCGTGGCAGACATAAAACAGGCCAGGCAGCTGTTTATCAGGCCAACCTCAGCATGCCTTCAACCTCACAGGAGTGCCCCACAACACCCAGTGCGGCTCGGACTGGCAGTCTGTCCTACCGGGCAAATGCCAGATGGGCCGGTCCATCTCGGCCACATTTGGGCCGGTGGCCTCCGATGTTTTTTTTTGTATGTATGTATTTGTTTTTTGTAGCCTTTGCAACATTTGCCCAGCAGCCCAAATGGACTTGCGGCCCTTTGCATCCCTTGGAATAGGCTTTGGGTTGCATTGGCAATATCTGTTAATATTTCCTCTTCATGAAGGTTCAGAAGTTACGATTTACACCCCCCCCTCCCCTGCCCCATCAAATTGATGCGTCCATGCAGCCGCTAGGTTTATGTGAAACCGAAACAGGGATAGACTCATACAGTCTATAGATAAACGTCATACTGTGTAGTTGCACGAATATTAATTTACAATAAATTATGGACGACAGAGGTTCTAAAAAGAGGAAAGGAAGAGCAGAGAAAATCCGTGTTAAGATGCGGAAAAGGGCCGCACAGGTCGGGAGTCGAACTTGTGCCCTGCAGCGAGCCTTCACATAGCGGCTGCTTAAGCTAAACACCAGATGGCTGCAATGATGGGCCGGTCCCGAGAAAAATTCCAGAGTCCGGATTTTGTTCCTAGTCCGACCCGACTCAGTTGTACAATCTCCACCCATACACAAGAAAGGGTCCAAGACACTGCATGGTTAGCTTGATAAAAGTTTTCAGGTGATTTAATGAAGGTAAAACACAGTGAATGGTCGGGCGAAGGCACTGTGGCTCTGACGCGGCACTTCTCCGGGACTGGAGAAGCGGCTGCGGCTACAGGGATTTCATGAACTGAAAGAGAAGCTCATCATATATCGTTTAGATACAATAAGCATCACCCACATTCATAGACCAATGCAGGAATATTTTAGTTTAGTATTGAACGTATTTTATGATCCGCGACAAATTGTCAGCTTTGGGCAAGCTACTCACACAGTGGACTGCGGACAGACAGACAAATGCATAATGAGATTATGGCGAAACTTTATGCCTGTTGTAGGCCTGCCACGGTTAAAAAGAGCAAACTTTAAGGAGGATTTCGGCACGCATTCGCCAGTGTATTTATAGCGTCCTCATTGTTTAATATCGCTGCAACTAGATTGCGGGCGGCCTGACTCATTGTCTTTCGCTTTTACAGACAAGTGGCTGTGAAGACGTCAGTGAAGTTTCTTTATATATATTCAAGGTTTCATTCAATAATTCAGAGTTTCATTCAATATATTCAAGGTTCACTCCATATATAAAGTTTCATCCCATATAGTCAGACTTCATTCAATATATTCATGGTTCACTCTATATTCAGGTTTCGTTCAATATATTCAAGTTTTCATTCAATATTTCAGACTTCATATTCAATATATTCAAAGTTTCATTCAATATATTCAAGGTTCACCTCCATATATTCAAAGTTTCACTCCATATATTCAAAGTTTTCATTCAATATATTCAAGGTTCACTCCATATATTTCAAAGTCAATTTATGGCATCCGTTCAGGAAATTAAACCTTTGAATATTGAAGTCTGAATTATTGATGAAACTTGAATATATGGAGTGAAACTTTGAATATATGGATGTGAACCTTGAATTATTATGAATGAATATATTGAACTAGTATGATATATTGAATGAAACTGAATGTATTGAATGAAACCTTGAATATAGGGAATGAAACTTTGAATATATGGAGGGAACCTTGAATATATTGAATGAAGTCTGAAATTAGGGAATGAAACTTTGATATATGGAGTGACCCTTGAATATATTGAATTGAAGTCTGAATTATTGAATGGAAACCTGAATAGTTGAATGAAGTCTGAAATATAATGGAATTTGAAACCTGAATATATTATAAAGAAACTTCATGAGC